>NC_079218.1:38666617-38839117 GCF_029633865.1 Lampris incognitus
GTTGTGGTGATTCAAAACCTTCAAAAAACCGTCGCTGCTCCCTTTCCCCATTCCCTCTCTAGCTCGCTCGACCAACGCTGCTCGCCGTTGCTGCCCAATCTGAGTCAGCCGTGTGCATGCGCGACTCACATCTACGGTTGAGTCAGATCGAGCAGCGATCGTGTCAAAACCAAAACATTATGTATAATTGGGTATGAGTCTTGAAGGTAAATGAGAAGTTAATCGTATTTCGCAAGCCAGCAGTTCATTCATTGCTGATTTCATCACAGGAGAACTGGAGGAACACTGGATGAACCAAAAATCTACTACTACTTTCAGCTGCTCCCATGAGGGGTCGCCACAGCGAATCATCCGTTTCCATTTCTTCCTGTCCTCTGCATCTTCCTCTGCCACCCCAGCCACCTGCATGTCCTCCCTCACCACATCCCTAAACCTCCTCTTTGGCCTCTCCCCTGGCAGCTCCGTATTCAACATCCTTCTCCCAATATACCCAGCATCTCTCATCCACACATGTCCAAGCCATCTCAATCTTGCCTCTCTTGCTTTGTCTCCAAACCGTCCAGCCTGAGCTGTCCCTCCAACATACTCGTTCCTAATCCTGTCCTTCATCAATCCCAATGAAAATCTTAGCATCTTCAACTCTGCCACCTCCAGCTCCGCCTCCTGTCTTTTCGTCAGTGCCACTGTCTCCAAACCATATAACATAGCTGGTCTCACAACCATCTTGTAAACCTTCCCTTTAACTCTTGCTGGTACCCTTCTGTCACAAATCACTCCTGACATTCTTCTCCACCCACTCCACCCTGCCTGCACTCTCTTCTTCACCTCTCTCCCGCACTCCCCGTTACTTTGGACAGTCGACTGGATGAACCAAAAATAATTCACCTTATTCACCTCGCCACCACATGCAAGTGCCAGTCTCCAAATGTTAAAACTCTGCTATAAAAATACAATTTCAAGAGTAGAATTAATCACAGTCCCAGCTGGAAATCATCTCAGTAGCTACAATAAAACATTTCCCATGGCTGAGCTGTTTTCTTACCATTGTTTTATGAATGAAAGTCAATCAGCAGAGCAGCCATTCACCTTGAATCATTTTATATCATGAAAACCGTGACGGTTAAACACATCTGAAGTCTTTTGATAAGGGTTTTGAAACGATGATAACCTGATCTCTGTCATTTCATGTCAAACTTGGTTGCTTTTGTGCGACGGTCCACCTAGTAGGCTGCACATCCACAGACTTATAGGGCAAAATGTTTCTGTTAGCTCTATTTTTTTAGTTTGAGCGCCCGCATGTTAAAACATTTTTTTTCATATTTCCTGTTCAATCCACTTAATCACTATGCAAAAGTCTTATAATGGCAGGGAAAACAGTGGTTTTTCCACCCGTGTGTGTGTGTATGGAGGAGTTCTGCACTCTGCTGAGTGCACTCCTAGTTTTATTTGTATTTAGTCACTCGAAGGCAACAAGACCAGTTTACTGGTTGAGTGTTGCTATGCAACCAAAAGAAAGCCAAAGGGGCTACATCGGCCTGCCATGCTGTTAACGGACAATTTTACCCAGCACACCATGTTTCTTGCTCTGCTGAAAATCACGTTTTTCTTACTACTTCAATTACTAGGGATTATTATGGTGGCATTCAGTTTTTTCAGCCCGTTCCGCACATCCTGTAGTCTACATTATCAACAATACTTTAGGTGGATAGATTTTAAACAGGGCACAAACTATCAAGCGGTACCAGCATTGCTTGCTGGTACATGCATCTATATATGTAGACTTGCGCCTGCAGATGTACATAAAGACTTACAAACATATCAACGCATATGCACATCCACACTGAAACTGTCTTACGAAAATTAAAACGCACATGCATTCAAATTCACACACAAAAATCCCATTTTCTGATTAGCTGCAGTAGGGCCAGTCACATACGTTTAAGGCATTTGCATTAGGTTTTCAAAAAGAATGGGTAGTTTTTTTTCCCAGGTTGCATTTATTTATAAACACAAAATCAATGATAGTCTCATTACAAATGTACTCTTCCATGGAAGCATAATGAAACATATCGCAAGTCTTTTGTACAGATCTGTCAGTGCTTAAGTAGAGGACATTACCATCTATCTATCCATCCATCCATCCATCCATCCATCTATCTATCCATATATCCATCCATCCATCCATCCATGCATCCATCCATTATCCAAACCACTTATTCTGCTCAGGGTCACGGGATGCTGGAGCCTATCCCAGCAGTCATTGGGCAGCAGGTGGGGAGACACCCTGGACAAGCCACCAAGCCATAACAGGGCCGACACACAGAGAGAGAGAGACACACAGACATCTTCACACCTAGGGACAATTTAGTATGGCGATTCACCTGACCTACATGTCTTGGGACTGTGGGAGGAAACCGGAGCACCCGGAGGAAACCCACACAGACACGGGGAGAACATGCAAACTCCACACAGAGGACGACCCGGGACGACCCCCAAGGTTGGACTACCCTGGGGCTCGAACCCGGGACCTTCTTGCTGTGGGGCGACTGTGCTAACCACTGCACCACCGTGCTGCCCATCTATCTATCCACGTCAAAAATAACAAATATATATGGCACTGTTTACTCACTACCCTCGGAAGAGTTTTCCATTTAATCAGCATATGCTGTTTAGGTTGTTGGTGCTGACAGTGATGCAGAGACTCTGTATGAAGATTGGACACCCACTGAGAGCTCGCACCGAGTACAAATGATGTCATTGCATCCGTGCACATTCATTACGAGGCCTAGTCTCTGCAGGGGGGCGCGCTGCAAGAGTTAAACGCATGGTAATGTCTCTTTCATGTGGCTGAAGAGCTGCGTTCGCTTGTTCTCAGGCGTGCCATAAGCACACACATTTTTCAGGACGTCCTACAACTCCACCAACTTGCTCATTCAAAGACAAACACAAAACTCACACAAATCCCACACGCTCACACATACAGTCACACACGCAGTATCGCCCCTCTTTGATACTCACACTTTATTTCACAAAAGCACAAATACACACACATACATATGTGCACACACATAAAAAGATGCATTTCTCTTTCAAATATGATCACTCACAAACACACACACAGTCCTCAATTGGTCATCACACACACACACACACACACACACTAGAGCGCTGTCTTTCTGCGAGTATGTCAGAGGAACGATTATTCATGAATGGGAGACGGGGATGAGCAATCAGCAGCCAGCTCATTAATCACACTGGAGCCTTAATCTGCTCGGCAGATAGGGAGGAATCCTTCTCCGCCTCACTCCACCCTACATCTCTCTACCGGCCATCCCCACTCTCTCTCTCCCGCTCATTCTCTGCACCACTCCACTTCTGTTCTCCGTTCTCCTGCTATCGCTCTCTGTTTTCCTCTCCGGCCTCTTTGTTTTTACTGTCTCTTCTTCACTCTCCTTTTGCCTCCATATACTCCCTCTGGCTCGTTCTGTATTTCTCTCTTTTTTTTTTCCAAAAAAAAAAAAAGGTGAGTGGGCAATCCGCTGCATAAGTAGGTGTGTGTGTGTCTGTGTGTTTGTGTGTGTGTGTTGTCTGTCAAGATGGATTTTTCATATTTCTCGGCCAGTCTTTCTTCTTTCTTTCTTTTGCCCCCCACCTCACCCTGCTGTCTTTCTGCCTACCTCCACCAGTCTGCCTCTCTCACTTGTTCTCGCTCTCTCCTCAACCTCTCTTTTCCACCGTCCACCTCTCTTCTCTATAAAAAGTGCATCGGTGCCTCCCCGTCTCCCTGCTTGCTAACAGAACCGTAATGGTTCGGTACTCCTCCTCTGGTACGGCCCTTAACTAGGACTGGAAGGAGCCTTATTAGGGTCATAAAATGAGAAAAAAGAGGAGTGTGGATGAACTGGTGGAGCTACCTTGCTAATGGAGATGAGAAAATTGTGTTGGCTGGCTGTACTGTTAAACACACAACCCATCCTCCGCTGCGTGAATAAGGCAGCGCTCCAGCAGGTTGGCAGGAGACACCGAAGACATTGAAGACGGGCTCTCTTTTTTCTTTTTTTTGCAGCCGCAGAGGATCCACAATTACGCGAGACCCGTTTTCACAAAAGAAAACCTTTGCTCAAAAAGCTATTCTCGAAAAGCCGCTTCTCCCAAAAATGTCATTCCTTTTTACACGTATAATGTCAGGACATCCGCACATCGCAGCAACTGGGCCCAAAATCAGGATATAAGGGAGGGAGGCTGCCTCACTATGCTGCCATGCTCAAAGGAAGAAAAAGAGAAAGAAAAAGGTATGGCTTTTTCCTCTAAAAGGTAATAAAGGAATAAAAGCAGCGCTGAGTTCTGCCCTCGGTACATGCCTGGATGAAATGGGCGCTGTTAACACACCCGTGAAAGACATCTTCGAGCCACGTGTACTCTGTTGTGCGACACACGCTGTTGTGTTCATACTTGATGTTTATTAACGGAGGAGGCTGACGGCAAACTCGAGGTTTAATAGCATCGTTGCAACTGCAGGAAAAAAAAAATTACAAACACAAAATAAGTTACTTTTGCAGCGTGTGATCCGAGAGACACAGCGAGTGATAAAATCTCTCATGCATTGAGTCCCCCCCCCAAAAAAAACAACAAAGCACTAAAATATAACAACGACATTGACAACGGGATTTATCGCTTGAGATTTGTACCGCAGTCCTCCAGGAACTGCATCTTTTCCAGACCACTTAAAGGGAACAGTAGTCCTCCTCGCCTCATTTAATGGGCAATTTTACAGGAGCAGGCTGCAGACAACACAGCCCATTTCTATGGCGGGTGTTATTGCTAAGCACTTGAGGATGGCGCACCATGATGGCGGACTCACAGAGGACGAGGAGCAGTAGTGAAGCGGCGTCAGCTTGGTAATGACAGCGCCAAACTCTCTTTACTTTGTCACTGCGTTCCCTCAGGACGGGGGTAACCAGCGGGCAGAGGGACAGATTAATTGCCTGTCTGGAGAGGTCAGGGAATGTTTACCTAGATGATGGACCTTGCGAAGGCAGGGTGAGCTGAATCTAAAGGGGACTTTCACCAAAACTGACTTTTGCAAGAATTTTTTTTTTCGAATTTCACACACCAATAAAGTCTTGCGGATGTTGAGTGCGTCTTTCATGAAAAGCAGAGAGCGAGGTCTTAAATGGCAAATCCTGCATGCCACTGCATGCTCACAGAGTTCAGAGAGAATGACACCAATAAGGTCTTGATAGTTTGCCCTTCTTCAAAAGAAAGTCTTTCTTTTAGGATTTTTTCCCCCCTTTTTCCCCCCAATTGTACCCGCCCAATTACCCCACTCTTCCGAGCCGGTAACTGCGTATGCCAGTTGGGTGGGATATGGACAGAGAAGGATTAAAGATCACTTTACCATACTTTGCATGACTGACCAGTTAGATGAGAATATTAATTCCCCCCCTTTTCTCCTCAATTGTACTCGGGCAATTGCCCCAGTCTTCCGAGCTGTCCCGGTCTCTGCTCCACCCCCTCTGCCGATCCGGGGAGGGCTGCAGACTACCACGTCTCCTCCGATACATGTGGAGTCCACCAGCTGCTTCTTTTCACCCGACAGTGAGGAGTTTCGCCAGCGGGACGTAGCATGTGGGAGGATCACGCTATTCCCCCCAGTTCCCCCTCCCACTTGAACAGGTGCCCTGACTGACCAGAGGAGGCGCTAGTGCAGCGACCAGGACACATACCGACATCCGGCTTCCCACCTGCAGACATGGCCAATTGTGTCTGAAGGAACACTCGACCAAGTCGGCGGTAACGCGAAGATTCGAACCTGCGATCCCCCATGTTGGTAGGCAACAGAATAGACTGCTACACTACCTGCAAAAGAAAATATTTCTGAAAAAAATTCCCTTTCCAGCTGTACTACTGGTTTCAGGTTGTGGATCCTTGAACCTCCCATCTGCTTTTCTCCGTTAATAAGTCATCATTTTACCCATTTGAGTCGTGATGATGTCATGTTTCTGTTACACAGGTAATCTATATTGCAGTAGAACATTGTGTGGATGTACTTCAGTATAGGATGTGCAGAGAAATGGACCTGTTGACACTGGATCTCTCAGGCTACAAACAAGGTGGAGGAGTCATTGTGGCTCCTGTGCCGTCAGCTCAACAGTAAATGGTCACCCCCTTTGTAAAAATGGGATCCTTGGACCAAAGCTAACACAGGCAGTACATCAAATTATATTGCAACACTGATCATTAATACTGATTGTTTGTCACATCAGTTTCAGTCTTTTTTCCTGCTGGAGTTGATTCCAATATGTGTGCGTTTGGGTTTATGCATGCACCGGTGGTTATGCAAAAAGTTTCTACGGCGGTATAACGGAAACCGGAGAACGTCTTCAACCACCGTAAACATGCCAGTTAGTATCATGCAATCTGAATCTAACGTTGAAGATGGTGCAGTCATTGGAGGTAATAAGCACAGGTGTTTCCAGAATCTTACTTCCACTGTCTGCCATTTTTAAACAATATAGGCCTGCAAGCTTTGCAGATTCTCAACCCAACGGCAGAGCAAACAGAGCTAATAAATTTTGCAATTACAAGGACTTTGATAATGATGAATTCGTTGTTACACGGGGTACCTTTAGGAACTCACGTTTCTTAATTTCAACTTGCAGCTTGAAATGAATGTTATCAGCTTCAACATAGCCCGCTTAGCGCTCCAAGTTTAATAGGCCAATAAAGTAGTCCTCTTCTCCAATCAAGGTTTCCCCGAGAGACTTAATGGAAACAAGCTGACAGTGTGCAGGCTTATCTCCCATACTTCATCTGGCAAGATGAGGCCAGATCCATTTAAGTAATCCTCTCATCTGAGAGCAGCCGAGGACCGCTTACAATCTGGATAATCTTTAATTCTCATGGAAGTGAGGGAAGATGACCGTAGATCTTTTCTTTCCTGCTCCCCCAATCTCCCTCCTTTCTACTCTTTATCACTCTATGTCCCACCTCTATGTCACCACTCCTTTCTTTCTTCTGGCACTTTCCTATCTATCTATCTATCTATCTATCTATCTATCTATCTATCTATCTATCTATCTATCTATCTATCTATCTATCTATCTGTCTGTCTGTCTGTCTGTCTGTCTGTCTGTCTGTCTGTCTGTCTATCTATCTATCTATCTATCTATCTATCTATCTATCTATCTGTCTGTCTGTCTGTCTGTCTATCTAAAGCCGTGCCTCTTATAATATAACATGTGCGGCAGGCTTTGCTAGATGTTCTCTGTCCTGTGTTAAAGCCTCATTGTTGTGGGGTTGGGGGGTGAGAGGGATTAGTGGCCTCCAGCAGAACTCTGCTCTGCAGGACTTACTGCTTGACCCAACCTGAAGGTCTGCCTGGCAAGACACCATGTACAATGAGATATGCTAGGTGCTATATGTATGTGTGTGTGTGTGTGTGTGTGTGTGTGTGTGTGTGTGTGTGTGTGTGTGTGTGTATATGTATATATATATATATATATATACCAGGTTTTTCTATCATAATAGGGGTCAAATGTCCCCATTAGGATAGAAAAACATGAAACCATCTACTTTGTGGGGACATTTTATGGACTCCCATGAGGAAAGGTCTATTTTAAGGTAAGGGATTGTGTTTAGGGTTAAGGTTAGGCATGTAGTTATGATTAAGTTAGGGTTAAGGGCTAGGGAATGAATGCAGCCAATGAGGTGTCCCCACAAGTATAGGGAGACATGGTCTGTGTGTGTGTTTGTGTGTGTGCAGGTGTCTGCGTGTGTGTGTGTGTGTGTGTGTGTGTGTGTGCATGTGTGCGTGTGTGTGTGTGCACGTGCATGTGTGTAACCTGGACCCCATATAAGCAGGCACTTGAAGGCACTCGAGGCATACCAAAAGCGATGCCTCCAGAAGATCCTTGAGATCAGCTGGGAGGATAAGCACACTAACTTCAGCATCCTCGAGGAGGCCAACATGCCTGCTATAACTGCCACCATCACACCACATCAGCTGAGATGGACTGGCCATGTCCTCTGCATGTCTGACTCTCACCCCCCGAAAGAAGTCCGTTACTCTCAGCTTTTGACAGGACGCTGTGCCCCAGGAGGACAAAAGAAGCGATATAAAGATAACATCGAGACCCACATCAAAGGGTCTGGCTTTGACCTCAACACCTGGGAACAAGCAGCAAAGAACAGGGAGGCCTGCGGACTGCCTGTCTATCAGTGAGGTTGCTGGGTGCTACAACCATGACCTCCACCATGCTGCTGAAGACAAGCGCAGACTCAGAAAGGAGCGAGTTATCAGATAGACCCAAACCACATCCCTCAACCACTTCTTCACACCCCCGCCCACTTTCCCCAAAATATGTGGCTCCAGGATCGGCCTCTACACCCATCTGAAGACCCACAAGGACCTGGAAGGAGGCCAGTCATACTCAACCCTGAGGGACCACCGATGATGATGAGGATGATGATAATGATACTGATGATGGGTGTGTTTGTGTGTACCTGTTAGTGTTCACATTGATAATGCCAATAAGTTTAGACATGCAAACAAACACACTCTCCTATTAACACACAGTTTGCTAGCAAAGAAAAAAACCCCTCAAAACCAAACATGTTGTCTGATGAAAGTTTCAGCATGGGGGAGAGAAGACGGCCGTGGCCTCTTGTTTTCCTCAGTTTATCTTCAGCGTACAGTGTTTGCCAAGGTTAAAAGTGTGACATGTCAGCCCAGATCTCAAATGATGCACTGCGGATCACACACATCACTGAATATTCTGAATCTGATGGGTTTCAAATACGAAACCATTTTGGGGAGTCAAGTCGTTCATGTTATTATACTTTTTACAGTGAAGAGGCTGAGTCTGACAGGAACAGGGACAAAAACAAAATGACAGAAATGTGAGGGGAAAAAAAACAAACATAGGGAAATGGCAAACAAGAAAAACCTGCTTTGGTGGAAGAGGAGGTAACAGTCAATATAGAGAGCGTTGTCCAATTTCTCTCATTTCATTTTCAATGAAGAACTCGAGCCGACCAAGTGCCCTGTTTATTTTGGCTGATCTGTGCGCTGGTAAAACCGCTTCATTCTCAGCGGTGATTTACGAGTGCCATTTCGCAGTATGAAAAAGTGAAAGCACTTATCTCGCATTAGGCTCTTGTGCTTAAAACTAGATTTTTTTTTTTTTTTTTTTTAGTGTCTCTAAGCAGCTTGCTGATAAAGTGTATAATCTAGAGCGAGGCAAACATGCTAAACATTTTTCTTATGCGTGTAACGTCCCGGCGGTACTTGCAACAGGGGCCCTCGTGGAGTCCCTCTTTATCTATTTTGCGATGGTACAGCAGATAATTCATTTGCTGACATTGTTCAGTATGAATAAGAGAGTTTCCACAGCCAGTTAGCTTGTTGTTTGTCCTCGGTTCATACAACCTTACAGGTCCATTTAACATGAGAAACTTTAACAGCATTATTTTGATTCAACGTTCACCCGTCATCAAATATTTGACAATTTAATCAGTAAATCACAATTTAATACTAATTAACAGTAATTTGTTTCAGTTCATTAGCAATTAAATAACTGAATTCCTATAATATAATGAACCGCTTTAATGCTTTCTAAAGCTCAACAAGCCATAAATGTTTGGTCACGTACTGTTTCCTTCAATCATTATAAATGACTAAAACTTGACTTTCTAAAATCTGACTTCCTTGCAGGAAGGCAGCCTGAGGCAAGGCCAGCTTAATTGTATAGCACATTTCATACAAAATTGTAATTCAAAGAACATAAGGCGTGCATTTACAACAAATACGACATATAGAAGCGGGTTAGAGAAAAACACAAGATACATTTTTAAAAAAGAATCAAATGGAAAACAAAAAGAAATAGAATAAAACAGGTGTTAACATGTAGAACCAAAGCATTAAGTAAAAAAATGGCCAAAGTGTAACTCTCAGTTTGCTGGAGATTTAGTTAAAGGCAATGGCGGACGTGACCACTTTTTAACTGGGCTTCGAACCAGTTCGAGGGATGGAAAAGAAAACTGGAAACAAACTAAAATGGAAACCAAAATGTAATTATTATTCTTTTTTTTCTGGTGCAGAACCATTCATTTGAAATCTCAATCACTGATTAATGACATTATTTTTCATTCCATGTAATATTTACATCTTTTATATATATCATATTTATATCTGCAATATCGGCAGTTAAGATTTTGCAAGATCATTTCTTTATAATTATAATTTCAGTTTTACCTCCAAACTTAAAAAATATCTTTGGATCTATATCACCTCTTGGCGTGCCTTCAACCAATAACGTACACACTATCCATGCATGGTCGCCCACTGCGTCTCTTCATCAGTCAACACTCACTTAACTCACCTACATAAGGTCAAGTGAGCTCAGTACAGAAATTAAAGTTTTCTAAGTCTGAGACTACACAACATTAAAATAAAGAATATGACTATATGAGACAATCAGCTGTAGAGAAAACACGGACCCAGAGGCTGCTTTCATCGCGGTAGGGGACTTCAACCAAGCTTCTCTGAGAAAAGTATTACCAAAATACTTTCAACACATCAGTGTAAACACTTGAGGATTTTGTTCACTCGATCGCTGCTACTCTTCCTTCTGCAATGCCTTCAAACCCCTCCTCTGTCCACTGTTCGGCAAATCGGACCACTCCTCCATCTTGCTCCTGCCTGCCTATAGGCAGAAGCTGAAGCAAGCAGCACGCATCGTGAGGATGAGCCACTGCTGCTCTGACCAACCACACACTGTATTACAGGGCTGTTTTTATCACGCAGACTGGGAGATGTGCCGGGATGCGTCAGATGATGACATTGACGAGTACATGGAAGCAGTCTTAACAACGGAACAGGAAGTAGGAAGTTAAGTTCACCGACGACACGACTGTAATAGGCCTGATTACTGATGATGATGAGACGGCCTACAGGAAAGAAGTCAACAACCGGACACAGTGGTGTCAAGAGAACAACCCCACTCTCAGTGTCGATAAGACCAAGGAGCAGATCGTGGCCTGCAGGAGAAATGGAGAGAAGCTTGACCCCATCACCATCAGCGGGTCTACTGTCGAAAGAATCAGCAGCTTCAAGCTCCTCGGCGTTCACGTTACCAAGGAACTCGCTTGGGATGAGTACACCGACCATGTGGTGAAAAAGGCACAGCATTGCCTCATTCACCTCAGGTGACTGAAAAAGTTTGGCATGGGACCCAAGAAGCACAACCAAGAGAATCCTGACTGGACGCATCACTGCTTGGTATGGGACCTACACTGCCCTCAACCACAAGGCATTGCAGAGGGTCGTGCGGACAGCCCAGAGCATCAGTGGAAGTGAGCTTCTCTCCATCCAGGATATTTACAACAAACGGTGTGTCAGTAAAGTTTGCAGGATAATCAAAGACCCCAGCCACCCCAACCATGGACTGTTTTAGCCGCTGCCATCTGGCAAACAGTATCGCAGCCTCAAGGCCCGGATCAGCAGGCTCTGGGATAGCTTCTTCCACCGGGTAACCAGGCTTATGAACAATAAACACTAATGGCCCGTTGCTTACCTGTCCGTCTCAGACACACACACACACACACACACACACACACACACACACACACACACACACACACACACACACACACACACACACACACACACATATAGCTGGGCGTACACAAACACACACAAACATCCAAACAGCTACATACACATATGCACATTAAGGCAGGGCCTGCACACACACAGCACCTTAAATGCACTGCACATTATATCATTATTGTATTATATTTTAAGTACTATTTCTACTGATTTTTTTATTGCTATTTTGTTGCACAAGAATTTAACTCTCTTACTTGTATAATGGGGTGAAACAATAAGGAACCTTGAATCGGGAATCTATTACAGTGAGTGACACTTTGCATCACAAATGTGCATTATCGCCCCTCTGAATGATAAAGCCATGGATTAATGCGACGCCTAGCACTCGCACACTGTGCTGTGCTCTGTATTCAAGTGCAGTATTTACAGTTGTCTAGAGTGTCTCAGCAGTACAGTAGACTCCACACATTTGCATACTCCATTTGTCAGCACTTCTATATGTAGCTCCCTTCTGGTAGGTCAGCAGAGGGGAGGGAGGTAGAGAAAACACACAACACCAACCACCAGCGCTCTTTATTCACCAGCACAACAAATGTGCATGTGTGAGGCTGATACTGTATTTACATGTACACAACGATAGTTATCATTACTGGTTCTTTTCCACATTGCCAATTAAAAGCTGCATCGGCGGTCCGGCAGGTGCACCTTTTACCATCGAAAGAGTGGTAAATGGTCCGGGTTTTGACGAGTCCATGCAAATAGTTAGCTCATGCAATAAAGTGTTGGAATGGACAGTATTTCAATTCATTTCACTTTAAGATTAAGAAATGCAAAATGTTGTTTTTCATGTCCCATATGCCGTTCGCAGTCCAAACATTTTTTTTAGGCTGTTGAGTTTATAATTTGGAAGTGAACATTTTCATATGGCTTTATAAGTTAATAATATATGTGATGGAAGCAAAACACGTGTCATTTATTTGTAGTTTACATAGCATTATGACAGGCAGTAATCAGCATCACACAGTGTTTTTAACAAATTGTATAGGCTAGATGTATTAGGGCCTTGTGAAATTTCAGTCAATACTTGGCATTATACGTTTTATATACGCCATCATGGCGGCACGAACTCGCATTTACAGCGGCCTCACCCAGTATCGACTATGCAGTGTCTTTGTCCACATCTACGTCTGTGTTTAATTTTGTGTCATCGTGTGCAGTTTTTATTTTGAGTGTCGATTTTTTTTTTAATGGCTGGGAGAGCTGGCATTGGATCGGCTGGGAGAGCTTGGACTGCTGCGTCCTGTGGGCTCAGGGACCACGGCCCTGCCCAGAGCTACGCCCGAGAGGAAACACCGAGATGCTCTGGCGGCGGCCTCGCCTAGTGTTGACTGTGCTGTGTTCTGTCTGCGTCTGCGTTTATGTCGTTGTGTGGAGTGAAGGGGGGAGGTGTGTCGAAGGTGTCTGGCTGGGAGAGCCATCGTCGGATCAGCTGAGGGAACCTGGTCAGCTGCATCCGATGGGCTCAAGCACCACGGCCCTGTGCCCGAAGAGGAAACACCAAGGGTGGTCTGACAGGATGTGGAAGTGGGGCAGGCTAAGCTAACTGCTAGCCCATGCAGACCGGCAGTTCTGACAGTCACCCTGGCTGGCGTTCCTTCTCTGGACAGTGGAATTTTTGGACTGTGTTGTTAACAGTTTGTGTTTTTTTGCTTTGTTCTCTCTGTTTTTGTATATTTTTGGTGGTGTCATTTTTCAAAAACTTTTGATATGTGTTTTCATCTTTTGTGTTGCACTGCTGTGGGCTGGGAGAAACAACATTTTGTTTCTTTCGCGTACACAAGTACATGATTGAAATGACAATAAATGGTTCCTGATACCCGACTTATTTTTTTCCCTGGATTCAGATTTTTTTCTGTTTTAAATTCACGTTAAAGAGAATGGTGTTAAAGGGTTGTGGACGGAGCACAAGAAGGAATAAGCAGAAACGATGGTTCTCCTCGAAACAAACCCACCGGGGGGACAAAGAAAAAAGCCCTGGTTTTTAGCCTAGTTTTAACAGTGGTCAGAGTTGGGGCAGGTCTTACATCTTCTGGAAGTTTGTTCCAGCTATTTATGTAGCATAGTAGCTAAATGCTGCTTCATCATGTGCTATTTTAAACTCTGGGAATAACCAGCGGACCGTCCCCAGATGACCTGAGGGTGGCGTTGGTTCACATGGTGAAAACAAGTCAGAGATGTATTTTGGTCCTATGTCTCTGTACAACTCGTACTTTTAGTGCAGCTACATGTAACGTGTCTCAAAGACGGCTTACAGGCAAGAAGTACGTGAATGGGTTCTCTAGCAAATGCCACGAAAACAAAATATCACAGACACCACTAATAATTCAGAGTCAGGATGTCAGGGATGCAGCGTATTCATAATTCACGATACAATCTCTGAGTATTAAATGAGCAATAACAGCACTATGCTTTATATATTATTTAGATTTTTGCTTTGATTGTTTGAAACGTCTCTGCATTACCCTTAAAAATGGAAAGCCTAATCTTAACAGTAACGATAACAGGAAAAAAATTGACATTAATTATTAAGTCACACTTACGTTATGATGCCGTCTGATGAGAGTACTACCTTTTAAACTTGTTTATAACAAATGAAAAAAAATCAGTTAATGAAAATATATATCCTTCTCCAACTAGTCCCAATCACTTAGGCGCGCGCGCGCGCACACACACACACACACACACACACACACACACACACACACACACACACACACACACACACACACTGAAATTTCTACTTTAAGAAGCACCAACACTTTCTGCTCCATTTCATTACCAGCCCAGTCATTTGTCCAAAGGCTCATGCTTGATTACAGCAGCAGCTTGTGTGTGTGTGTGTGTGTGTGTGTGTGTGTGTGTGTGTGTGTGTGTGAGGCTGACACAGGTATCAAGGTCTTGGTATGTAGCAGGATTTTACATCACCTGAGAAACATTTTAAGAAATGCACACACATGCAAGAACACACATTTATAGAGGTGCTGCAAAACACACAAACACACACACACACACACACACACACACACACACACACACACACACACACACACACACACACACACACACACACACACACACCTGTGTGTGCAAACCAAATCAAGCGTACGTTAACCGGCACAGCTTGGCAGCCACATGTCAGTGGCCTTTGAATCTGCATGTCATCTTGATGACATCAGTGTTGGTCGTCACAGCTGGTGGGGTGAAAAAGGGAACAAGAGAGAGAGTGAGGGTCAGAAAGAGAGAGAGGTGGAGGCTCAAAGGGACAGAGAGACAGAGTGAGAGTGGGAGAGATGGGGGGGGGGGCTAAGGGCCAGTAGGATTTGCAAGTAAATGAAGGGTGACAACTCTGGTATTCCCAGGTCGACCTGGAGTTGTGCTGGTGTTCCTCCAGTGGAAACACTCTGATGTCAGGATCAGGCAGCAAGTGTACTGCTATGTGACTGACTGAACCCAGCCAAGCTGGATTTATCACTCTTCATTTCATTTATCGCTATTTTATTTATCATACAGTCAGTAGGTGGTATGACATAAATCTGGACTTTTCATTTCGAAGTAACATTCACATGAGGGATCTAATGCCTGCAGTGTGCACATAAAAAGTTACATCAATTAAGGTCGTCATTTTTGTGTAACCTGCTGATGCCAGTGGCGATAGCTGTAGTTGTATTGTATATTCATCATATTACAAGTGCAGTGATGTTTGGCCACTCCAAATCCCATCTGCCATATGTGTGTGTCAGCCACGACTGTGCATCTCCTCTGATCTGGTGAAGACATAAAAAGCCTTGTGCTGTCCTAACCCGAGAATAACCATTAAAATCATTCATTCATTCATTCATCTTCAGCTATTCCTCCGCGGTCGGGTCGCGGTGGCAGCAAGCTAAGTATGGCACTCCAGACATCCCTCTCCCCAGCAACGCCGTCCAGCTCCTCCTGGGGGATCCCAAGGCGTTCCCAGGCCAGATTGGACATGTAGTCCCTCCAGCGAGTTCTGGGTCGACCCCGGGGTCTCCTCCCAGTTGTCTGTGCCCGGTAAACCTCCAAAGGAAGACACACAGGGGGCATCCTAATCAGACGCCCGAACCACCTCAACTGGCTCCTTTCGATGCAAAGGAGCAGCGGGTCTACTCTGAGCTCCCTCCAGATGTCCAAGCTCCTCACCCTATCTCTAAGGCTGAGCCCAGACACCCTATGGAGGAAACTAATTTCAGCTGCTTGTATCTGCAGTCTCACCCTTTTGGTCAATACCTAAAGCTCATGGCCATAGGTGAGGGTTGGAACGAAGATTGACTGGTAAAATTGAGAGCTTTGCCTTCCAGCTCAGCTCCCTCTTCACTACAACAGTTCGGTACAATGCCCACATTACTGCTGATGCTGCACCAATCCACCTGTCAATCTCCCGCACCATCCTACCGTCACCCGCGAACAAGACCCCGAGATACTTGAACTCCTTCACTTGAGGCAACAACTCATCCCCAACCCGGAGGGAGCAATCCACCATTTTCCGGTAGAGAACCATGGCCTCAGACTTGGAGGTGCTGACTCTCAACATGAGCAACCACAAAAGTGTTCAATATTAGAATAATCACGGCTTAATGCTCCTCTCAACTCTCAAGACATCTGTTTGCATGTGTCATGGCTTGATTGTACATTTTATCATGACATGTCGGTCCAATCTCCCATAGGTGTTCAGTTGAGTTGAGATCTGGTGACTGTGAAGGCCATGGCATATGATTTACATCATTTCCATCCTCATCAAATCATTCAGTGACCCCTCGTGCCCTGTGGATGGGGGCATTGTCATCCTGGAAGAGACCACTCCTATCAGGATAGAAATGCCTCATCATGGGATAAAGGTGATCACTCAGAATAACTTTATATTGATCTGCAGTGACCCTTCCCTCTAAGGGGACAAGTGGACACAAACCATGCCAGGAAAATGCCCCCATAGCATAACAGAGACCCCAGACCCCCTTACTGTAGGGCTCAATCATTCAGCTTTTTACTTTCGTTTGTCACCCGTCCATTTTCTGCAGTTTATCCACAGTGGTAGCAGGCTAAGGAAGGTAGCCCACACTTCTCTTTCCCCAGCCTCATCCACTAGCTCCTCTTGGGGGATTCTCAGGCATTCCAGATTCTGTAATATTCTGGGTCTGCCCTGGGGTCTCTTCAGACATGCCCGGAACACCTCCACAGGGAGGTGCCCAGGAAGCATCCTAATCAGGTGCCTGAACCACCTTAATTTGCTTATATCGAGTGGAGGAGCAGTGGCTCTACTCCAAACTCCTCCCAAATTAAATGACTGGATGACTGTGGCTGCTGCATCCCTCTGCCTGTCAATCTCATGCTCCATTGAACTCTTCCACTTGGGGCAGCAATGCACTCCCCACTTGAAGGGGGCAATCCTCCTTTTTCTTACAGAGAACCATGGCTTCAGACTGAGAGGTGTGGACTCTCATCCCACATGGACTTTAATAAAGCTTGACATTTTTCCAGAGGTACTACCTTATTAAAATGTAGTATGCACTGCAAATTATTCCAAGACCAGGGAGCAAAGTAGGAGAAGCCCCCCCCAGCTCGGTGCAAACCCTTGGAACCTGGTAAGAAAGCCGTCTAGTGGAATGAAGCTGAAGACTGCTGGAGGTCTGCATCGGGAAATTACACACACACACACACACACACACACACACACACACACACACACACACACACACACACACACACACACACACACACACACACACACAGAGTCGTGTTTCACTATCTTTGTGTGGACCCCACATTGACTACATTAATTTCCTAGCCCTTAACCCTAACCTTAACCACGCAAACTACATACCTAACCCTAACCCTTACCCTAACCTAACCCGAATTCTAACCGTAACTCTAAAACCAACTCCTAACCCTAAAATAGACCCCTTTCCTTGTGCGGACCTCTGAAATGTCCGCACAAGGTATGTGCTGTCAGTTTTTGCTATCCTTGTGTGGACCAAATGTCCACACAAGGATATGTACATGTATACACACACACACACACACACACACGCACACATATTAAGATCGATGTAGGAAAAAAACTAATGCATTTCAGTACAAGCTTGTTTTTTGCGCTGCGCAGTCATCGGCTGCCAATGTGATTCAACAAAGTACAATTGGGGAGAAATAAAAAAAGTGTATATATATATATATATATATATAAATAATTCAGTGAGTATAAGCAATCATCAGCTGTCAATAATATTAATAATAATAATAATAATAATAATATTGACAGCTGATGATTGCTTATGGCATGAAACAGGCTTGTACTGTCTCATAAAGAATTTACTGGACTCACTGAGCTATTTTGCTCCTTATTTGTTGAGCACTTTCCCCACCGTTGAGTGTTTCTTTTAACAAAGTTATATATATACACTACCGTTCAAAAGTTTGGGATCACCCAAACAATTTTGTGTTTTCCATGAAAAGTCACACTTATTCACCACCATATGTTGTGAAATGAATAGAAAATAGAGTCAAGACATTGACAAGGTTAGAAATAATGATTTGTATTTGAAATAAGATTTTTTTTACATCAAACTTTGCTTTCGTCAAAGAATCCTCCATTTGCAGCAATTACAGCATTGCAGACCTTTGGCATTCTAGCTGTTAATTTGTTGAGGTAATCTGGAGAAATTGCACCCCACGCTTCCAGAAGCAGCTCCCACAAGTTGGATTGGTTGGATGGGCACTTCTTTGAGCAGATTGAGTTTCTGGAGCATCACATTTGTGGGGTCAATTAAACGCTCAAAATGGCCAGAAAAAGAGAACTTTCATCTGAAACTCGACAGTCTATTCTTGTTCTTAGAAATGAAGGCTATTCCATGCGAGAAATTGCTAAGAAATTGAAGATTTCCTACACCGGTGTGTACTACTCCCTTCAGAGGACAGCACAAACAGGCTCTAACCAGAGAAGAAAAAGAAGTGGGAGGCCGCGTTGCACAACTGAGCAAGAAGATAAGTACATTAGAGTCTCTAGTTTGAGATACAGACGCCTCACAGGTCCCTAACTGGCATCTTCATTAAATAGTACCCGCAAAACACCAGTGTCAACATCTACAGTGAAGAGGCGGCTGCGGGATTCTGGGCTTCAGGGCAGAGTGGCAAAGAAAAAGCCATATCTGAGACTGACCAATAAAAGAAAAAGATTAAGATGGGCAAAAGAACACAGACATTGGACAGAGGAAGACTGGAAAAAAGTGTTGTGGACGGATGAATCCAAGTTTGAGGTGTTTGGATCACAAAGAAGAACGTTTGTGAGACGCAGAACAAATGAAAAGATGCTGGAAGAATGCCTGACGCCATCTGTTAAGCATGGTGGAGGTAATGTGATGGTCTGGGGTTGCTTTGGTGCTGGTAAGGTGGGAGATTTGTACAGGGTAAAAGGGATTCTGAATAAGGAAGGCTATCACTCCGTTTTGCAACGCCATGCCATACCCAGTGGACAGCGCTTGATTGGAGCCAATTTCATCCTACAACAGGACAATGACCCTAAACACACCTCCAAATTGTGCAAGAACTATTTAGAGCAGAAGCAGGCAGCTGGTATTCTATCGGTAATGGAGTGGCCAGCGCAGTCACCAGATCTGAACCCCATTGAGCTGTTGTGGGAGCAGCTTGACCGTATGGTACGCAAGAAGTGCCCATTCAACCAATCCAACTTGTGGGAGCTGCTTCTGGAAGCGTGGGGTGCAATTTCTCCAGATTACCTCAACAAATCAACAGCTAGAATGCCAAAGGTCTGCAATGCTGTAATTGCTGCAAATGGAGGATTCTTTGACGAAAGCAAAGTTTGATGTAAAAAAAATCTTATTTCAAATACAAATCATTATTTCTAACCTTGTCAATGTCTTGACTCTATTTTCTATTCATTTCACAACATATGGTGGTGAATAAGTGTGACTTTTCATGGAAAACACAAAATTGTTTGGGTGATCCCAAACTTTTGAACGGTAGTGTATATATATATATATATATATATATATATATATACATATACATATACATATATACACACACACACACACTTTTTAAACCCGCCCCCTTTCCCCAATTGTACTTGGCCAATTACCCCACTCTTCCGAGCCGTCTCGGTCGCTGCTAATCCCCCTCTGTCGATCCAGGGAGGGCTGCAGACTACCACATGCTTCCTCCGATACATGTGGAGTCGCCAGCCGCTTCTTTTCACCTGACAGTAAGGAGTTTTGCCAAGGGGACGTAGCGCGTGGGAGGATGACGCTATTCCCTCCCATTCCCCCCTCCCCCCTGAACAGCCGCCCCGACTGACCAGAGGAGGTGCTATTGCGACCAGGACTCATACCCACATCCGGCTTCCCACCCGCAGACAGGGCCAATTGTGTCTGTAGGAACACCCGACCAAGCCGGAGGTAACATGGTGATTCGAACCGGCGATTCCCGTTTTTTTAGTTTGTAGGCAGTCTAATAGACCACTACACTACCCAGGTAGGCAATGCCCCCCGATTACACACACACACACACACACACACACACACACACACACACACACACACACACATGTACGTATATATATATATAGTGATAGCCAGACTACCAAATCATAAAGCATACAATGATGATACAGGAACCAGAGTTGGTTATAAATGGTAGAACACAGAATCTAGAAGATGGCGTGTACGCGAGGCAGCATGCATGTAGATAACATCGCCATAGTCCAAAACATTTGAAAAGGTAGAGTCTGCACAAGTTTCTTTTTTCTTCCTGGACAACTTGTCAAAACAAGCCTTAACTCAAAAATAAAAAAACATATCCTCACTTTCAGCCTCTCCACAAAATTTTCAACGTGTACTTTGAAAGCGAGCTTGTAATCCAACCTAAATACTTATACTTTTCCAATGGAGTCCCAAATTAGGAGTGTAGAGATTTGTGTTACCTGGGGATGGGGAACGAGCCCTTTCTGCACAACATGGTGCTGTCATCTACTGCAAAGTAGACTGTGTAAAACAGACCTTGAGCGGCAGTCTCGTATCGTGCCAAAAACCTCTTTGTAATTACAGATGTGGTGAAAGAGCCGTGGTTGCATCCTTCAACAAACAATCACACAGAACACATACATTCAATAAATTGTTCTGGAGAATTATTGTTCCCATTTCCACTGAAGGAAGTGTCCTTCATAGAGTTTCCTCGGTATTAGAACTGATGAAAGGTGAACCAATATTTCAACTCTTCAGCTCAGATATGGGATTTTTTTCTCTCCATCTAACGGGGGAGAAGGAGGGTCTGCCAGAGAGCTGATGGAACTGACAGAGCTGTTTTGCAGCATTTGTGAAAAACGGCTTTGGTACTTTATCCTATGTGCAGAATAACAATGAGACTCTGTTGGACTTCTAACTTATTTTATTCACCCCAAAGTAACAACCTGATGGTACACCGGCTCAATAAATCACCAATCAAGTACCTCGCCTCTCCTTCAGTTTCAACCATTCTGTGTGCAAGGAGACAGTGAGACAGTGGCTGTTGACTGTATGTTATGTACACTATACTGTAGGTATCGTACATTTTACACGCTGATATCTGGGTCTCGTGCTTGCCAGTAAACACAGTAAGTCAAATTTGATCTGCATTAGTGATGTCAACTGTGAATTAAACATACGTGCCTTTTCCCTACTTTTGATGACCATAACCCCCCCCCCCACACACACACACACACACATACACACACTGCGCAGCATCATTTTATCGTGGATGGCTGTAGCCGAACACATTTCTTCTCTGATTCTAAGCATGTGGCCTTGTTTCATTTAGCCACAGTCATTTTGCAGGAACTGAAATGAGCTGAAAATTTAAATTTGGCGAGACGTTACAGGATAAGCAAAAAAAATTGTCATGTTTTGGATATGACAGTGGGGGGACTAAGTAGCGGAGTAACACATCGAATAGGCACGATAACGCAGCATGAGGGCTTTTAAAAAGCTGCAGATGAGCTGATGAATTTCATTATTTTCTCCATTTTATTAAGTTATCTACAGAACACGTAAATGTCGCTGGTAAATCATCCCGAATCAGCTGAGCGTGACAAGAGTTTTTAAATGAATTATGAAAGCATCAGATCCAGTTCCCCTTTGCATAAATGTTAAAATACAGTATTAATGTCATTCCACCTCCATTAGAATAAAGACATCTAGAATAACTTGTAAGCTCATGATGTTCCTTCGTCTTTCAAATATTCATCATGTGCACCGAGGGCCACCGTAAGTTTTTAAAGCTGTGGCTTACCCTTACAAGGCCGACCCATACTGCGTGATCTAGGTACACCAAGCCGCTGGGCTCTCGCCCTGCAGCCGGCTGCTAAATGCCAGTTGTCTTGCAGAAGGTTAGGTTGAAAAAAAGCTTGTTGCCATGGGAAACAAACCGACAATCATCTGGGGGCTTCCAACACAAGAGGAACGCACTTCTCTCCGAGAACAGGCCGGGACTTAACAAGAGCATGAATTACCGTTCCTCTCTTCTCGCCCTGTTTTTGTTTCTCCCTCTTCCTCCCTTGTGCCTTGATGTTTTCCAGGACTGCTTCAAACTCTCAAAACTGTCAAGTCCACAATGTTAGGAAAAAAAAACCCCGTTGGAGACAGTGTAGAATGATAGTCATGCTATGATTTATCAGAATCAGAATCCCTAGGGGTCCAGGTGGTGTAGCGGTCTATTCCGTTGCCTACCAACACGGGGATCGGCGGTTCGAATCCCCGTGTTACCTCTGGCTTGGTTGGGCATCCCTACATACACAATTGGCCGTGTCTGCGGGTGGGAAGCCGGACGTGGGTATGTGTCCTGGTTGCTGCACTAGCGCCTCCTCTGGTCGGTCAGGGCACCTGTTCAGGGGAGAAGGGGAACTGGGGGGAACGTGGTAGTCTGCAGCCCTCCCCGGATCGGCAAAGGGGGTGGAGCAGCGACTGGGACAGCTCACATAAATGGGGTAATTGGCCGCATACAACTGGGGAGAAAAAGAAGGAAAATCCAAAAAAGAAAGGAAAAAAGAAAGAATCAGAATCCTTTTTGGCGGCACGGTGGCCCACCGTTAGTACTGTTGCCTAAGAGCAAGAAGGTCCTGGGTTCGAACCCCAGACCATCACAGGTCCTTTCTGTGTGGAGTTTGCATGTTCTCTCTGTGTCTGCGTGGGTGCTCTGGTTTCCTCCCACCATCCAAAAGACATGCATGCTAGGGTTAATCCTCCTGTCTGTGCCCCTGAGCAAGGCAATGGAAAGAAGAACTGGAGTTGGTCCCCAGGTGTTGCAGTTGCCCACTGATCCTTGCTACACGGCTAGGATGGGTTAAATGCAGAGAGTGAATTTCATTGTATGTATGTACAAATGACAAACAAAGTGTATATTCTATTCTATTCTACTCTAATCTATTCTGTTTATTGGCCATGTAGGTTTGCACTACATGGGATTGGACTGTGGTGTCGTGGCTCAGTATACTAACATAGAATAACAACACTACAACACAACATCATGAAGGCTTGCACTATTTTCATGAATACTAACCCACACTTGTTTCAGGTTTAATTTATTTGCTTATCTAATATTTATTTTTGCGTACTATAAAACAATTTCCTTACTTTGTGGGAACCCATGAAGGGTCAGGGAATATCCGCACAAAGCTTTCAGCTTGCACGACCTCATTTACAGTGTTGCTGTGATTGCATTGTTGGGGGCAACGCCATGACTATCCACATGATTAGCCTCCGATGGGTTTCCCTCCTTGTAAATCAGAACAGTCACCAGACAACTGAGGAAGTCTGTGAAACTAAAACACGCTCCAAAATAAAACACAACGAAAAAACTAGACAGTGGGCATTTCTCAAAAAGTGCACGTGTCTGTACTTGTGTTCTCATGAACTCATGCCATGTCATCTGACCCATCCCGAGTACTGTCCCAAAACACAGTTACGCATTTAGCCCAGAAGGCTTCACATGCATTCTTGATCCACCCTGTAAGTCGAGTCAGTTGGTGACTCGGCAGAGTTGAGATACACAAAGACCTCAGCACAGCAATGGCAGGGAAACCAAAGCCCTCAACATTAAGCTCATACAGCAACTGTTATGTTGTCACCAATTCACTTCTGGGAAAACTTGTCGCAAGAAATCAATAATTTAGATTTCAAATACTTGTCCTTTTTGGAAGCGTAAGACCAATTAGAAAATATGTTGTGATTTTTCAGAGCTAGGAAACTTCACTAGCTCAGGGTCTCGTGCAGTCCCAGGAAGTCCACCTCATCTCAGATTGTTATTTGAGTTTTCAACATGCTGCTATCTTGTATGTGTGTAATCCCAAATTCAACTTGTTAAGCACATACTGCGCAAGAACGAAAGTTTGTACTTGGAGTACTTGGTATTAAGAAACGCAAAGTGGGGCATCCGGGTAGCATAGCGGTCTATTCCATTGCCTACCAACATGGGGATCGCTGGTTTGAATCACCATGTTACCGCCGGCTTGGTCGGTCACAATTGGCCGTGTCTGCGAGAGGGACGCTGGATGTGGGTATGTGTCCTGGTCGCTGCACTAACACCTCCTCTGGTTGGTCGGGGTGCCTGTTTTGGGGGGGGGGGGGGACTGGGGGGAATAGCGTGATCCTTCCATGCGCTACGTCCCCCTGGCGAAACTCCTCACTGTCAGGTGAAAAGAAGCGGCTGGCAACCCCACATGTACCGGAGGAGACATGTGGTAGTCTGCAGCCCTCCTCGGATCGCGGAAGAGGTGGAGCAGCAACTAGGATGGCTCAGAAGAGTGGGGTGATTGGCTGGATATGATTGGGGAGAAAAGGAGGAAAAATCCAAAACAAAAAAATAAAAAGAAACAAAAAGTGTCCAACATTCTTTCCTTACTTTTCTGTTTCCTAGCGCCAACACTTACATGGTTGAGTTTTAACTTTTCTCTTCTTCCTCAATCCCCTTCTCTGCCCTTGTTTGCCCTCCATCCACTTCCTTATCGCTTCATTATCAAAATCCTTCCTTTTTTCTCACACTGTCTGCCTCCCACTACCTTCTTCTCTCTAATCCTTCACCATTGCCAGCAAACTCTTCTCCTCATCTCCCCTAGACCCCTGTTATCATGTGAAAACATGTGCGTCAACATGCAAACGTATTACTGTCTCTTTATCTGCCTCCCGTCGGCTTCTCAGAACCCTACCAAGCAAGCCCATGTTAACATGTCAGAACATGTTAACATAATCATGCATTACATTATCCCCCTGGAACAGCCCACCCATCGCTCTCCCTTCTCAGCCACATTGGCCCATGTCCATAAGTCTACAGTCCTCACCTTCCGTTTACTCCCGCCAAGCATACCACCCCCATCTCTCTCCACAGTGCATCACCCACCCATCCACTTACTCCGTTCCCTTAAAACGAATGGATAATCACCACAGGGTGAATATTGGCCTGGTTTTTTGGAGCTGCTCTCCCAGAGCCGTAAGGGGCAGACTGGTCCCACTTCAAGTTGATTATTATGACCAGCTCTGTAGATATGACTCAGATCAAGTCTACAGTGTTTATTCTGAAGTATGGTGAAAGTACAAGGATTATAAGTAAAGGAAGGTTTCCTGGGTTCTGTGGAATTCGGTATGGTGTGTGTGTGTGTGTGTGTGTGTGTGTGTGTGTGTGTGTGTGTGTGTGTGTGTGTGTGTGTGTGTGTGTGTCTGTGTCTGTTGATGACACGAGGGTCAGCTCTGAAGCCACCTGAATGTACATGCAGCTTATATGGACCGGCCTGCAACCCAACCCACAGTTGTCAAACAGATGACAGCAGATCTGGGACTTAATATTTCTAACCCGCAAACCCGCGTTTTCGTGTGTGTGTGTGTGTGTGTGTGTGTGTGTGTGTGTGTGTGTGTGTGTGTGTGTGTGTGTGTGTGTTATGGATTGAACCGACATGCTCTTTGATAGGTTTTTGTGCTATAAAGAGACTAACCCTACGATGAAATAAAAATTGTCTAAGCTTGGAGAAACGTTCATGGAAATCACTTCTGGTTGCCTAGCTGATGGTTTGTTGGGGCTTTGTTGCACTGCTGCTTACTTTCTAAGTTTTGACAACTCTGAACAACTCCTGTGACCATCAGATTATTTTAATTGATTTTATGGTTTGCTTTTAATATTTTATTGATTTTTATCCGATCATCGATTTTTACACAGACTCCCTGGTATACGCCATGTGAGATCTGTTCGGACTCAACCCTTTTTGTTTCACCTCCGATCTCGTCTGGTTTTTATTATTTTAAGTTTACGTAACAAATATCCTAATGATCAAATCAATCTCGAGCAAATCAAACTGGTTTTAGCTGAACAGCTAACTAGCAACACGTTACCTGTGTCACCGATTTCTTCTGTTGCTGGATTACAGCTGCTTGTCAAAAACCCAAGGCAGTGTCTGAAACGCAGTTGTGGGTTTTCCACTTGAAAGTCTGCATTTTCTGCAATTAAGGTGATGATTCCTGAGCTGTTGGGGCTTAGGGCAGGGCTCTTATCCATTGAGAGCCTGATCAATGAACTACTTACAAGCTAAACTACACCCTCGTCTGGTTGAGCTGGAGCCTGCTGGCCTGGATAACAGTCTGCCTGATGATAACAGGATAACAGTGGGTCATCTTCAGCATCAGTGGTCAATGGAAATAAGAGACTATCTCTCCCTCCTTTCAAACCCCCAGATTTTGACAGTGTCGTCCCGCTGTCAATCTTCTTCGCTCCACTATCTGATCTGCCAGATGACAACAGTTCACCCGCCCCTCTGGGTGGTATTCAAATATCTCCTCTGAGATGTAAGTGCCTGGCTAGCCTCGGGAGCAACGAGCTGTTCAGTCCTTCCAAGCTCAAATGTCCGAGGATATCATTGCCACCTCGCAGGCCCGAGTCTTGTCGTCGGGGCGTAATGGACTCCTCCCATCCACAACACCTTGCCCAGTCACCTTCCCAAGTGGCCCAGCAGTCTGGTCCATCTCTAGCTGCCATTGTACCCCATCTGGCACTTGTTATCAACTTCACAGACCCCTCTGTGTATGTGTGTGTATGGAGGCAACATCTCAGATCTGGAGTTGCTGCTGGTGGGAGACTCAATTGCAAAATGGGAACTGGTGGAACTCCCCAGGGGCTTAAAATAGTGTGAAAATATTGGATATAGTACAGTACATCCATTCAATTATTGAGCTTCACTCATCCATCCATACAGTCTTCGTCCACGCGGGTACAAATGATGTCATATATAAACAATCAATCAAACTCCAACATGATATTGAACTCTTGTCGTAACTGTTGAAAGTCTGGGTAAACAATGTGTAATATCTGGGCCCATTCCAACTCTGAGAAAAGGCTGTGAATGTTTTAGCCAGCTTTTTGGTTTTAATATATGGATTTGGATGCTGTGTTCCGCCACTAGTTTCAGCTTTATTGATCACTTCCATATATTTTGGAATATGCGAGACATGTATAAAAAAGACACCCTAACAAACACCCTAACAAAAAGGGCACACATTTTTTTACAGCAAATTTTGTTTCTTTTAAAAGCAACACCTGGTCCTCAACAGTGTTCAGATGATTCTGAAGTGTACAAGATAATGACCATTTGTGGTAGGAGAAAATCCACTCTGCAAATGGGGCAGCAGCAGCTATTTTCAAATACAGTTATTTCCAATTTAATCACAATTTCTCACTTTCCTTTGTCAATGCCCAAGAAACTGCGGTAGGCTCTTCTTAATGGGAGATCCCTTGTGAATAAATCTTTTTTTATGTAACAGCCTTATTCTTTCAAATGATCTAGATCTCTTCATAATCGCAGAATCTTGGCTTATACCGAATGATCATATTCCTCTACTCCAAGCTAATCCACATGGTTACTGTTTTTTAAACAGCCTCTGGGACTGGAATTCTTAAACCATATAGAGTCTTTTAACTTATCACGTGCTCTGACTGGACCTATTCATTTTATCATATGGTATAAAGATTCCAGCCCTGTGATGGACTGGTGGCCTGTCCAGGGTGTCTCCCTGCCTGCTGCCCAATGACTGCTGGGATAGGCTCCAGCACACCACGGCCCAAATTCAGATAAGCAGCTTGGTTAATGGATGGTGTAAAGATTCCTGATGTCGAATGTATAGATAGATGCCTGTAACTTTGACCACCAATGCTTTATGTTTAACATGGTGTTGCCTTATGTTACCTGTATCTCTGTCCCAAAAACTAGATCTAGAACTTTTAATTCATCCTCTGCTGCTAAATTCAATACTGCCTTCAACCTCTACACTAGATTTTCTGGCTTGCCTCCTACTACAAATGAGCTGTTGAGTAATTTTAATAACATGTGCTCCTCCATCTTAGACAAAATCACTCCCTTCAAGACCAAAAAAATCTAATCGCTTATCGATGCCCTGGATAAATGAAAATATTCGGGTGCTGAAGCAAAAATTATAATATGTACTTTATTAATCCCCGTGGAGAAATTCATCCTCTGCATTTAACCCATCCCAACACACTGTAGCTAGGAGCAATTGGCAGCCACGTGGAGCGCCCAGGTACTAACTCCAGTTCTTCATGCCATGCCTTGGTTAGGGGCACATATAGGAGTATTAACCTATGCATGTCTTTTGATATGCATAAGCATATGCACTGATATGCATTTTGATATGCATAGGCAAAGACATGCTGCAAGGCAGAGCGTTTGTAGAACTCATCCAAACTTACAACTCACCAAGATCTTCTCAGGTCCCTTCTTAAGACTTTTAACACAGAGGTTAAAAATTCTAGAGCTGCATATTTTGCTTCTCTAACCAAAAACAATCAATCCAACTTAAGATTGTTGTTTAATATTGTGAGCCGTGTCATTGATCCTCCCCCAGGCGAGATATTGGATGCCACACCTGAGAAACGCGTTGAATTTCTTTCCTTCTTCTTTCAGAAGTTCTCAATTATTAGAAGCTGCATTTCTCTCCCAGATTCTCCAAAAACTGTGGAGAAGCCCTGTGCAGTTTCCCTCTGCCCATTTAATCCGATTTCTCCCAATACACTGACCAACATGGTACAGAAAATGAAACACTTAACCTGCCCTTCAGAAGTTCTTCCTGTAAAATGTAATTGTCTGTGAGTTTGTGTATGTCTGGGTAGACTTTAAGAACTGAATTGCCCTTCTGGGATAAATTAAGTTGTCTGAATCTGAATAAAATGTCTAAAGGAGGTTTTAAACAAAGGTTCTCCCTCTATTCTGCAAATTTTAAGCTATACTTTGTCAACTGGCTCTGTTCCTGAATTTTTTAAAACTGCTATTGTTCCAACAATTTGAAAAAAAAGTATCTCAATTCTTCTAATCTTAACAATTTTAGGCCTATTTCTAAGCTCATATTTTTAGCTAAGGTTTTAGAAAAGGTTGTAGCACATCAACTGCTAGCTTTTATTCATGAAAACAATGTCTTTGAGAAATTCCAATTCAGTTTTAGAAAAAAACAAAACAAAACATAGTACTGAAACTGCTCTTCTTAAGGCATCAATGGTTTACTACTGTCAGCTGATGGTGGCGATGAATCCATTCTTGTTCTCGTGGATATAAGCGCAGCCTTCGATACCATTGGCCATGATATCCTCTTGCACCATCTCGAAAACTTGGTGGGTATCAGTGGCACTGCTCTGCAATGGATCAGGTCCTACCTAAACGGCAGGCATTTCTGTGTTGGTGTTGCTGATTCCAGGTAAGCTGAAACAGGTGTTCACCGTGGGGTGCCTCAAGGCTCGGTGCTGGGTTCAGGCCACCTTATACACAGACATAATATCAGTTTCCATTTTTACGCTGACGGTACCCAGATTTATCTTAGCTATGACCCTGCAAATAACTATCAGAACACTGTCAACCTGCTAAACTGCCTTCATGATATCCATAACTTTTGGTTGGCACAGTGACCCAGTGGTTTGCACTGTTGCCTCACAGCAACAAGGTCCTGGATTCGAACCCCAGGCCATCCCAGGTCCTTTCTGTGTGGAGTTTGCATGTTCTCCCTGTGTCTGCGTGGGTTTCCTCCATTTGCTCTCTGGTTTCCTCCCATCATCAAAAAGACATACATGTTAGGGTTAATACTCCTGTCTGTGCCGCTGAGCAAGCAATGGAAAGAAGAACTAGAGTTGGTCCCTGGGTGCTGCAGCTGCCCACTACTCCTATACAACAGGATGGGTTAAATGCAGAGAACAAATTTCATTGTAACCTGTACAATGACAAAAATAAATAAAGTGGCGTTAAGTGGCTTAACATGGCACAAAATTCCCTGCAGCTAAACGCTGATAAGACAGAGATATTGACCATAGGTCAAGATGGTGCAAATACCCAATTATTAAACAGTCTTGGTTCATCGTACCAGCATTGTAGACATCTTGGTGTCATTTGTGATCAAAACCTCAGCTTAGATAAACATGTTAAATCATTGGTTCAATCTTGCTTTCATTACCCCAGACACATTTGAAGGATTACACCATGTCTCTACCAAAAATCTAGATACTGTTATCTACACCTTCATAACCAGTGAATTGACCTGCTGAGATTACTTGCTCTCTGGAATCAGTAAAAAAAAAAATCTCTCTCCTGCCTCCAGTTCATCCAAAACTCTGCCGCCAGGATTTTAACTCAAGACTAGGAAACATGATCACATTTCACCAATCTTGGCTTCCCTACACTGGTTACCTGTCGCTTTTAGAATTGATTTTAAGATAGTATTGATTGCTTACAAAGCCAAGAGAGGCCTCACCCCAAGTTATTTATCAGATCTCTTATCGCCTTATGCCCCTTCCCGCTCCCTGAGATCCTTGGATGCGTCATTCCTTGCTGTTCCAAGGTCCAGATTGAGACACAACGGTGATGAAGCCTTGGCAGTCAGGGCTCCTACACCTGCCTGAGGAGATCAGAGTTGAAAACTCTCCCTCATCTTTTAAATCACTTTTAAAAACCCACTTTTTACAAAAAATTACTTTTCGATGAATTCATTTCTATTTTATGGCATTTTACTTAATTTTTTTGTGTTTTATAATGTGTTATTTTTATGGCTTTAGTTTATTTTAATCTCTTTCTGTTTTAATGTGTTGTTTTTATTGTTGAACACTTTGTAACTGTGTTTTGAAAGGCGCACTATAAATAAATTTTATTATTATTACTATAATTAAGTTGTTTGTCATTTGTTGCTTGAAACCGTGGTGCAGTGTGTATGTAGTCTGTATGTAATGCAAGTGCAATAAATCAGTGTGTCAGATCAGCGCATCTGAAGCAATTTCACTGCAAATGAATTTTGCCAATTGCAAAGTGGGGTTGAAACCCTGAATGTACTGAGGGACTGTGAATTATTGTGTAACTGAAATGGCAGACAGACTGGAAAAGGTGTCTTGGGATGCAGAGCACATGTGTTATGCATGCTTAGGCAGGTCGAGACAGTTCAGCAGAAATTATTTGTATGAGTTTAAGTGGCTTGGGGATACTAACTGTGGTTTTATTTATAATGATAATCTAAAAATATACATCGTGCTCTGCTTAAACATGAGACGCCCACAGCCCACCCAAACTCCACCAACCAGGTTTTTTTTGAGCCACACTTGCAGGTACCTGGGTTAAAAACGCAGGTTACACAAACGCTGAGTCAGCACACACATCACTGGTGTGTTTGTGTGTGTGCACATAGAGAGCAGTGTCGTACATGCGGGTGAACATTGCGAGTCCGTGCAAAGGAGAGACAACGGGGGTTGTGATTATGTATACTTTTGAGTTTGCTCTTGAATTTTTTTAGTAATATTTTGTTTGGGATTTTTCACCCCCATTTCGCCCCAATTGTACCCGTCCAACTACCCCACTCTTCCGAGCCATCCTGGTCACTGCTCCATCCCCTCTGCCGATCCAGGGAGGGCTGCAGACTGCCACATGTCTCCTCCGATACATGTAGAGTCACCAGCCGCTTCTTTTCACCTGACAGTGAGGAGTTTCACCAGGGGGATGTATTGCGCGGGAGGATCACACTCTTCCCCCCAGTTCCCCCTCCCCCCCGAACAGGCGCCCCGACTGACCAGAGGAGGTGCTAGTGCAACGACCAGGACACATACCCACATCCGGCTTCCCACCCACAGACACGGCCAATTGTGTCTGTGGGGATGGCCGACCAAGTCGGAGGTAACACAGGGATTTGAACTGGCGATCCCCCTATTGGTAGACAGCGGAATAGACCGTCACGCCACCCGGACGCCCCTGCTCTTTATTTCTATGGTGAGAAGGTATATTGTGCATGCATGCATGTATGCATGTGTGTGTGTGTGTGTGTGTGTGTGTGTTTGTTTTACAGAGACAGAAAGACACATGTGATGGCTGTATTTGTGTGAGCATAAACAACCCCTTCCCACAACTACTACTACTACTTTCGGCTGCACCCGTTAGGGGTTGCCACCGCCGATCATCCGTTTCCATTTCTTCATGTCTAAGGAAGAAATAAACAACCCCTTCCCACAAAAAAAGCGAAAAAACAAAACAAAACAAAACAACAACTCTGCTGGAGAAGCTGTAGAGGCCAACACTCATTTTACCCAAACTCTGACTTTCACTACATCTTCCTCTTTCTCTTTCTCTCTCCTTATCACAGTCTCTCTTTCACTCCTCCTGGAATATCATGTGTTAGTGGGTCTGTTGGGCATCTGTCGAGTTCAGCGTTGCTCAAGAGCCAAGGACAGCAACAAGGCCTCTCTCTGAGATCCCAGCATGCACAAGGAGAGAGTGAGGAACAACTTTGTTATTGAGAAGCAGGATTATTGCTCCATCAAGGACACCATCTGGATCAACTCGACAATGATTTACACAGAGCAGATGTTTGCCCGTGGAAAACAACGCCCAGTGCGGTTGGATCCATATTAAACGTTTTTCACTTCCGTGTAGGGGATCACTTACATTCCCTGTCTATCCTGGTTTGTCCATACATGAAGGGCTGCCATGTAAAAAGACTGGCTAATGCGTTCCTTTGTCTTCCATTAATCTGCTACGATATTTTTCTTTTTCTTTCTCCCTGCAAATCTGTTTTCCTAGGCAGCATTTTTGCTGGGGTTTTTTTATTTTTATTTTTCAATTTCTTTGTTCTGATAGACCCTTTTCAGAGCTGATGAAGCTGGGTGCTGGAGGGGGTTCTTGGAGAGAAGAGAGAAGAGGAGATGGGAGTGCAATAATACCACTCGGGAGGAAGCTCAGTTACAAACACACACAAATACAAACACACACACACACACACACACACAGAATACACATACACACTGAGAGGACGGACAGACAGATACACACTCCCTGTATGTAGGCATGCAAGAATGCTGAGAGACCGGCTGACAATAGACACACACACACACACACACACACACACACACACACACACACACGTATGTGAAGTGATGCTGGAGAAAAAAAAGAAAGGATGGAGATGCGGGGGGAGTAGATGTGTGCCCTGAAGAACAAGGGAAAGCAAGCGAATCAGTGGAGGCATGATAATGAATTATTTCCGAGCCAGAGAGGGAGTTAGGGGAGAGAGATAAAAGCAGACCACATGCCGAGGCGCTAACAGCCCGGGGGCTGCTGCCTGTGAATTATGGTGCGTCGGAACACATTCGCTGCCTGGGGGGACCGTAGAAAGCGGCTGCAAAGGAAAGGAAAAGAAAGGATAAGAAGAAACAAAAAGAACAATAAGTGAAGGCAAAGCAGGACCGAGGATGGCGAAGGGAAGCGGGAGTAGAAATGTTGAAAAGGGTAATGGGTCAAACGGCAAACCATCTCCGAACCCCAACCCCAAGGCCCCGCCACGCATGGATTCATATCACGGCGGCTAATTAGAGATGTAAAGACAAAACTAAACGAGGAGATGAAGGAGAGGCTTGGAGTCAGGGGCCGAGGTGGAGGGTTGGGGGGGGTGGCAGGGCTTATTCAGTGTATGCAATTACAGGAGATATTAGATGTCGGGGAAAACGGTAAGCGTGTCACCATTCATGTCTTGATGGTCCTATGATGATGTTCCAAACGTGTAACAGGGTTTAACAAGTGTGTCTTTGTTTTTGTTTTTTTGCCCCCCTTGTGCAAAGTGCTCGGAGCGTGCACCAACCAGACTACTTGACAATGTGGAGACAAAAATATGACGTGTCACTTGTGCCCCGCTTGTTTTTGCTACATATGCATATGAATTAAATATACATATCGAAAGATGCCATCAGTCCAGGTATACCCAGAAGGCGTTAGATGTTTACCCCTAAAACATGTACCACCCTGCACGGATGCTTCAATTTTGGTCAAGTAGGTACAGAATTAAAAAATTTTTTTTTGATATACTTTATTAACCCCTCTTGGGGAAATTCAGCTCTGCATTTAACTCATCCTAGCTGTGTAGCGAAGGGCAGTAGGCAGCTGCTGTACAGCACCCGGGGACCAACTCCAGTTCCTTTCCCATTGCCTCAGTCAGGGGCATAGACAGCAGTATTAACCCTAACACGCATGTCTTTCTGATAGTGGAGGAAACCGGAGCAAACCCACTGCAGACATGGGGAGAACATGCAAACTCCACACAGAGGACGTGGGATGGGATGACCCTCAAGGTTGGACAACCCCAGGGTTCGAACCCAGGATCTTCTTACCGTGAGGCGACAGCACTCACAACTGGGCCACCGTGCTGCCAATGAATGGAAGGGGAGATAAAACAGTTTCGCTTCCAATAGTAGCGGGAAATGCCTGTCCGTTGTAATTCATTCATTCTAAAAGGGAAGTTGTATTTTATTATGAATAATTTGTTACAATGGAAATTTGTCATTTTGTCACCTACATTGCTCACCCAGCACAGTGCAGGGTGGACGGATGTTTAGAGAGAGTTCCTAATGACCAAAAGGTCAAAGGTTTGAGCGGTTTGTTTTCAACCGATGGCTTGAAGTGAACCCCCTATGTGCCCGCTTCATGTAATTTACTTTAGACAAGGAAAAAAAAAACTGTTCATGTAAATAGTGATGAATTTCTGCCAGACAAATAAATGTAGGGCTTAGTATATCTAGAGGTATACACTTCTTCTTTCAGCTTATTCCCTGTTTCTCAGGGGTCGCCACAGCAGATTTTACAGTTTTTATCGGTACCCTGTGAGGGCACAGCACCAATGGCAGCTGGGACTCGACCATTCCCGTATGGAGCCTCGACCAATCCAATATGGTCTTGTCAATCAGCATAATGATTTGGCAAAATGTTTTATGTCGGATGCCCTTCCTGACACAACCACTAACCCTATGGATGGGGGCACAGGTAAAGTGCTGGATGCCATCCCAGTATTCATGGACTTGCGGCCATGCCTGTCGCCTTAATCAGGTTTGGTGTTTCGATATTTCTGTTGTGAGACTCGAATTTTTCACAAGCTATGTAAGATATCTCATGCAAAAAGGGTGCATTTGTAATATCATCATACATGATGAGCTTTCATATTTATTTAAGGGAAAGACTCTTACGCCTCCTAATTCTGAAGCACACAAGGATTTGCAGCCTCCCTGTGCACATGAGCCCCAAGACACTAAACACTTGTTGGATGTGAGGACACTCTTCTCTCCTTTGCTACTCTATTCTCTGATGGCCTTGTCTCCTTTTTGTTGCTCCTCTTCTCCTCTCTCAAATTCTGTCCTCTTTTAACTCTTTTGTCGATTTTCCTATCCCCACTTCCACTTCTCAACTCTTCTCTCAAATGTTACCTGTCCCTGATGGGAAGTATTGACAATGGTTGACTGACTTGGGAATTTGCCACTCGGCACTTGAAAATGAAATAAGCCAACATCTCACACGGCTAAACATGTCTTTCCAATCTCTGCAGACTTCTCCTTCTCCTTTCCTCCTCTATTCATTATCTTCTCTCCTCTCCATTTTCTTGTCCTCTTCTCTTCAAACCTATGTTCATCTCTTTTCCCAACAGCCTCTTCTCACCTCTCCAGGAGATTAGCTGCATCATCTAAGTGCCTCACAAAAGGAATGATTCGGAGATTAAACACACATAAAGCCACAGTTGCCATGGAAACCCACCAGCCTTCTCGCACCCATCATCATATACTAAACACAGAGATTGACCATGGGGCATGTGGGAAAGTGTGCTGCGGACCGGTGATGCTGTGTGCATGTTTATGTGTGTCAGTATATGTAAGCATGTGCGTACATATTGACGGGTGACAAATGAAGGGAAATGCCAACATGAAGTGTCTTACTAAGGTGTTGGTCTACCACAAGCCTCCAGATCAGCTTCAATACTCCTTGTCATAGATTCTACAAGTCTCTGAACTCTACTGGAGGGATGGACACCATTCTCCCTAAAGATATTCCCTCATTTGGTGTTTTGATGATGGTGGTGGAGACAGCTGTTTAACACGTCAGTCCAAAATCTCCCATAGGTGTTCAGTGGAAAATGAAATAATGAAAGCCACTTTATTTGACATTGTATTCTTACAATGAATTTGTTCTCTTCATTTAACCCATCCTATTGTATAGGAGGAGTGGGCAGCTGCAGCGCCCGTGGCCCAACTCCAGCTCTTCTTTCCATTGCCTTGCTCAGGGGCACACACAGGAGTACTGACTCTAACATGCATGTCTTTTTGATGGTGGGAGGAAATCAGAGCACCCGCAGGAAACCCACGCAGACATGGGGAGAACATGCAAACTCCACACAGAAAGGACCTGGGATGGCCTGGGGTTCAAACCCAGGACCTTCTTGCTGTGAGGCAACAGGGCTAACCACTGGACCACCGTGCTGTTGTGTTGAGATCTGATGATTGTGAAGGCCATAGCATATGATTTATATCATTTTCATCCTCATCAAAGTATTCAGTGACCCCTCATGCCCTGTGGATGGGGGCATTGTCATCCTGGAAGAGACCACTCCTAATCAGGATAGAGATGTCTCATCATAGGATAAAGGTGATCACTCAGAATAACTTTGTATTGATTTGCAGAGACCCTTCCCTCTAAGGGGACAAGTGGAGCCAAACCATGCCAGAAAAATGCCCCCACAGCATAACAAAGCCCCCAGACCCCCTGAGAGTAGGGGTCAAGCATTCAGGTCTTTCCTTTAATTTGTCACCTGTGTATATGTCGCGTTGGTCTCCTACATTCCAGAAGGGTGTGAGTCAAAGTGAGTCATTGCGCAGGAGCTTTGAAATGACAAATAAAACAAACGAATAAATGGGACAAAAGAAAACATCTCTCTGAGGAGACATTTTGGGGAACTTTACTTCAAAAACGTAAAGGGAGAATAGAGTGGGAGTTGTAGCAGAAATAAGTTGTATTCACACACACACACACACACACACACACACACACACACACACACACACACACACACACACACACACACGCAAGGGCGTTGGAACCGGGGGGACAAGTTCCCCTCAATGTGGAGGGGAGGTGAAAAAGTCCCCCCAATAACAACGACATAGATATATGCGTAAATATATATATATAATATTGGACATATACTCCCTGTATGTGCCAGCATTCATGTCATTTCCATCCCACAATATGTAAAAGTATTAGTTATTAACAACAACAAACAGCAAAATCCCCCCCTCCTCCCCATGTCTTTGGTGCTGGCAGTGGCCCGCTGAAATATAAGTTGTCCAATGCAGCAACGATGAATCCTCCTCTATTCATCATCACTCACAGGTTTGCAAATCCCCCCCTCCCCCAAACAAAGTGCACTTACCCATTTTTAAAAGATAAACACGTGATTATGATGAAACCTGAGGTTGAAACATACGTATTTAATTAAGTAAATGTATTTTCGCTAACTCCTGTCAATGCTAATCAGTGAGCGTGAAGGCTAGCTTTAGCTAGCAGAGATGTTGTGATAGTCACATGCAAGTAAATGCTAACGGTTATAACGTTAATACGGAACAGGTTACATTATTGTTAATAAAATGTTTTATATAGCATTTACATTCATTTCAGAGTACTGTGTTTGGGTAGTTTGGTAACTTCATAATGTGTTACTAAGCTGTTGGCTAACTTTGCTAGCTAGTTAAGCTTAATATGAGAAATTAAAACATTGCACAGTACAGCAACCTGACCTTAAAAGGCTGTACAGCATTTACAGTATGCATTACAAGCAGGTTAAATGCATATTTTGTTGCACTTTGTTGCATATTGCTTTCTTGCACTGTTCTATATTTTTTTATTATTAATACAATCTTCCAGTGGGAGGGGGGGGGCTTATCACATACATTCATGAAACATATTCTTTGTTGAAAACTGTTGTAAAATGGCAGTTTAAAACAGTTTTTTAAATTTTTTTCCAGGGGAGCATGCCCCCGGACCCCCCTACAGGGTTTTGTCCCCCCAATATAAAACTCTGTCCTACGCCCTTGCACACACACACACACGCACACACACAGGGTAACAACAAACATGTTTTGCAGAAACCAACCAAATTTCCGTCATTTTAGGAAGCAAAAGTTACACCAGATATTTAATTACATGCTCTAATCCGAATCTTCATTGGAATATAGTATTTTTCCCCATTCAGTAGTCTTCCACCTAGTCTTTCCTCTGCCATGTAACAATGCAGGATGGAGGAGGTGGCAACAAAGCCTCAACAGTCCCTAACCTGTTACTGTAGCTACCTGACACATGTTAATTAGCCAGGAATTCAGCTGACACACAGAAGGTGCCAGAACGCCCCATACACACACTGGCAATTAGCGGTGAAGGTCCACTGAGCGGTAATGAGGCTTAAGACGTAACACTGAGACAGTGGACAGAGGAGCGGAAAGGAGAGAGGGGGAAGAGAGAAGAAAAGTGACGAAGAAAGAAAAGGAGTAGAGACAGATTGGACAGTGTTGCAGAGGATTGGCAAGAGGGACCAGAGGGGCAGGGAGAGGGAGAGAGAGAGAGCAGGGGGGAGAGAGAGAGAGAAGGGAAGGGAAGGAGATGAGGGGAGAGGAAAGAGGAGCAGAAGAGAGGTTACAAGAGAGAAAAGGAGCGAGAAGGGAGGAACGGCGTGGAGAGAAAGGGAGCAGGGAGGAAGGGAGGGGAATCAACAGGAAAGAAGAAGAGAGCACATGAGATGAGAAGTCTTTCGGATTTAAAAGTAAAAAAAAAAAAAAACACACGGGGGGAAAAAAACAAGAACAAAACCAAAGGAAGAGCGGAGGTAGCCAAGTGCAGAGCGGAGAAGAGATGACACGGAAAAGAGGGGAGAAGAAGAGGGGATACACAGAGAGGATGGGAGCGTGGTGTAGGGAAAAAGGCCCGGCTGGTAATGAAGAGCCGAGCGGAGGAGTGCCTGGGAGGCATGTTATTTTAAAAAGTGAACCCAACTTCCACACAACTACAGTCTAAAGTCACTTTCCACTCTCCACCTCTCGCCCACCTCGCTGTCAGACAGGAACCCACTTCCAGGGGTACAGGAGACATATAATTATGGTGGCGGACAAGGGCAAACGCGCTACAAGGGCCCCAAACATTTCCATTAGGACAAAAGTGCTGCGGCCTTAGAAAGGGTGCCAATTCATTTCTAAGGCTGCAGTGTGTTTCTCCTAATGGAAATGTCGTATACGATCACAAGCAAGATCGGCTGTGGAGGAAAACAACACAAAAGACTTGACAAGACTGGCTTGAAAATGAGGACGGTTACACGCTAACGACAAATTTGAATTTTAGGACGTTACAGTTCATGCCAATACTTCCATCATTGCGTAACCATGGATATGGGTAATAAAATTACTCTAATAGCTGTGTCGGCATGATTCTTTGTGTAGTCACTGTATTTTGCTTGGAAATTACGTATTGCCTGCTTCCCTCCATCTCTCCATCCTTTAGTCTATGTAATCCATCACTTTCATCCATATGCAGTTTTAGTTTTTGCTGTTACTACAAAATCAGCTGATGACAGCATCCACTTGTGTATTTATAACAACTGAAAGTAGATGACGTCGTCCAAAAGATCAAAAATCTGGTCAAAAAATCCACAGGCTAGGGGGCGTCCGGGTAGCGTAGCGGTCTATTCCGTTGCCTACTAACACGGGAAGCCCGGTTCGATTCCCCGTGTTGCCTCCGGCTAGTTGCCTCCTCCGGCTAGGTTGGGCATCCCTACAGACACAATTGGCCGTGTCTGCAGGTGGGAAGCTGGAAGCGGAAATGTGTCCTGGTCGCTGCACTAGTGCCTCCTCTGGTCGGTCAGGCCGCCTGTTCGAGGAGGGGGGGGAACTGGGGGGAATAGAATGATCCTCCCACGTGCCACATCCCCCTGGCAAAACGCCTCACTGTCAGGTGAAAAGAAGCGGCTGGTGACTCCACATGTATTGGGGGAGACACGTGGTAGTCGGCAGCCCTCCCCGGATCGGCAGAGGGGGACAGCTCGGAAGAGTGGGGTAATCAGCCAAGTACAACTAGGGAGAAAAAGGAGGGGGAAAAAAATCCACAGGCTTGAAAAAGGTTTTGAATAGGTCAATTAAGACCTTACCCTGATTTCAGAGATCAGATTAAGACAAGCACATGAGCACTTCAGCGATGGCAGCATCTCCATGGTTGGGGGAAGATCAGCGTATTATTGTGGATGTAAACAAAACACACCCACTGACAAAATCCCATGCACAGTGGCAACACGCTGACAACTCTGTTTTACTCTTAAACCCTAAGACTTTCACTGATTTAAAACACCTTCGCGCAAAAGGTCAAAGGTTTTGGGGGTTTGGGGAGAGAGGCCTCCTCCTGAACGAATGAAAGAGAACTGGTCCCAGTTCCGGTTGGCACTGCGGTACTGTTTTGTGCTTGCTTGGCATAAATTCGAAGCAAAAAATGGAAATAGTGAAAAGTGCAACGTAAAGCATGTTAGAGGTCGTCCCACTGACAGACGGCGTCTTTGTGCTCGGTCAGAATGGCGGTTAATTGACTCTGTCTCCGTTAATGCCATCATTTGCATCACCGCGATCTCCGTGTGATAAAGATGCCCTTCTGGTGCCATATTGTGGCACCTTCTCCTTGATTGGTAAAACTTTGTGTATATACACACACACACACACACACACACACACACACACACACACACACACACACACACACGTCTCTTCATATCTTACCCTGTTTCCAAACACACACACACACACACACACTCGTCTCTTCTTATCTTACCATTTCCTAACACACACACACACACACACACACACACACACACACACACACACACACACACACACACACACACACACACACACACTCACGCTTCTCATTTCTTACCCTGCTTTTGAACACACACACACACACACACACACACACACACACACACACACACACATCCAGACACACACACACACTCGTCTCTTTATATCTTACCGTTTCCACACACACACACATACACACTTCTCTTCCATTTCTTACCCTGCTTTAGAACACACACACACACACACACACACACACGTCTCTTCATTTCGTACCGTTTCCAAACAAACACACACACACACACACACACCCACTTGTCTCTTCATATCTTACCGTTTCCAAACACACACACACACACACACACACACACACACACACACACACACACACACTCGTCTCTTCATATCGTACCGTTTCCAAACACACACACACACACACACATACACACACACACACACACACACACATACACTCGTCTCTTCATATCTTACCGTTTCCAAACACACACACACACACACACACACACACACTCTCACACTTCTCTTCATTTCTTACCCTGCTTTTGAACACACACACATCCAGACACACACACACAAACACACACTCGTCTCTTCATATCTTACCGTTTCCACACACACACACACACACTTACACACTCACTTCTCTTCATTTCTTACCCTGCTTTTGAACACACACACACACACAAACACACACACACACACACAGACGTCTCTTCATTTCGTACCGTTTCCAAACACAGACACACACACACACACACACACACACACACACACACACACACACACACACACGTTTCTTCATTTCGTACCGTTTCCAAACGCAGAGACACACACACACACACACACACACACACACACACACACACACACACACACACACACACACACGTCTCTTCATTTCGTACCGCCTCCAAACACACACACACACACACACACACACACACACACACTCACACTCGTCTCTTCATATCTTACCGTTTCCAAACACACACACACACACACACACACACACACACACACACACACACACACACACACACACACACTCATCTCTTCATATTTTACCGTTTCCAAACACACACACAAACACACACACACACACACACACACACACACACACACACACACACACACACACACACACACACACACACACACACACATCTCTTCATTTCGCACCGCTTTCAAACACACACACACACACACACACACACACACACACACACACACACACACACACACACACCCCTCCTCCTCTATCTGTTATTGCAGCCTTCCTCCTGCCTCTTGATTAATTGGGCAGATGTGCTGAGTGGCTCTGCCAGTGTCATTTCTCTATACCTGCACAATTAACAGGACTAAGGCAAAACCAACAGACTCACTGCAGAGGACAGGAACAGAGACAGAGCTAAGAGAGAAACAGCTGGGGAAGAGAGTGATACAAGGAAGAGAGGAAGGATGGAGAAGACTGAGTAAGAGAAAAAGAATACAGAGGGTGAAAAACTAGAAAGAATAAAGAGATGAGAGAAACAGAGAGAGAGAAAGAGAGACGGCGAGAGAGAGAGAGAAACAAGGGGAGTGAGACAACCAAGCTGAGCCCAGCAGGTTTCCCTTTATATTGTCTCCTGACTCTATCTCTCCTCCTTCTCCCCTTTGCTTCAACCCTCTCTCTTCCCACCTTTTCTCCTCTTCGTTCTACTACTGTCTTTCCATGCTCCTCCACTCTTTCTTTGTTGCTTTCCTAAGCTAACCCCTAGATGGGTGGTGGTATCTATCTATCTATCTATCTATCTATCTATCTATCTATCTATCTATCTATCTATCTATCTACCTAAAGCTGTGCCTCTTATAATAACATGTGAGGCAGGCTTTGCTAGATGTTCTCTGTCCTGTGTTAAAGCCTTCAGTGTTGTGGGGTTGGGGGTGAGAGGGATTAGTGGCCTCCCGCAGAACTCTGCTCTGCAGGACTTACTGCTTGACCCAACCTGAAGGTCTGCCTCGCAAGACACCGTGTACAATGAGATATGCTAGGTGCTATATGGATGTGTATTTGGAAGTGTGTGTGTGTGTGTGTGTGTGTGTGTGTGTGTGTGTGTGAGATAAGAGCCTGGCAGCGCTTGTTTTAAATGCATACGTCTCACATTTTTGCTCAGCTCAGGCTGCTTTGTTGTTTGAGGTAGAGCCGTTCACCTGATCTAGGTGATAAATCTGGTCCCAGTGCTGGCGCCACATTGGTTGAACTTCTGGGTTTATGAAGTTGAGGAAACGACATGTCACTGCTTTATTCAGTGTACATGTACGTGATGTGTCTCCAGCAGCTGTGATGATTTTACTGCGGTACAGAACTACTCCAGACACCTTATCCACAGCTGCAGCACCATTTCCTATCCATTTTAAACATTAAGAAGTCACAATCACCGTGTCTAGAGGGATTTATAATGAACGGAACAATTAAATAAGCTTTAAAATTCAAGATGGCTGACATTACGAGCTAACCAGAAAAGGCTGGAGAGTTTATCCAGTAAAGACTACGAGGGTTGTAATGAAAGAAAGCAGCCGAACAAGGTTTGTTTTGGACTTTGCAGTGCAACAACATCCTGTTACACTGCTTTCATAACCAGGCTTCACTTTGTCTTGGTCGACTGTAAATTAATTTACATTTCATTTACTTATCTGTCTATTTTAATCACTCATCTGATGGACCTTACGGCTTAACGGTTAGCACCAACATTGTTGCCTCATGGGAGAAAAGGTCTTGGACGGACGTCAGCCTTTTCGTGCAGTAGGTCATAATGTTCGTACAGTGAAATCATGGGTCTTCTCTCATTTAGTCCACAGACATGCTGGCCAGGTGATATGGAGACTCTTTAAGTTGGCCGCAGGTGTGAAAGTAAGTGAGAAGGTGTCTGTACGTGTCCGGCGATAGACTCGCCCACTGTCTAAGAAACCCTCTTGCCTGCTGGAATAAGCTCAAGCCCAGCGTGACCCGAAACTCCATAAAGCGGCAGTGATTTTGTAACTCAATCCATCACTGAAAAGTAAACAATCCTATTTCATCATTATTATTATCATTAATTGTCTATCATAGTTATATCCATGGGTGGCATGGTGGCATAGTGGTTTGTGTAGTCGCCTCACAGCAAGAAGGTCCTGTGTTCGAGCCCCGGGGTAGTCCATCCTTGGGGGTCGTCCCGGGTCGTCCTCTGTGTGGAGTTTGCATGTTCTTCCCGTGTCTGTGTGGGTTTCCTCCGGGGGCTCCGGTTTCCTCCCACAGTCCAAAGACATGTAGGTCAGGCGAATCGGCCGTACTAAATTGTCCCTAGGTGTGAATATGTGTGTGTGTGTGTGTGTGTGTGTGTGTGTGTGTGTGTGTCGGCCCTGTGTGCGTGATGCACAGGGCGTGTGTGATGCGTCAGTGCAGTAATACTGGGGTAGTAGTGCTTGTAGTTAGTGCATGCTGCATGCTGCTTCTGCTTGCTACTCTCTGCTCTCAGCTACTGCCGCCGGCTAGCCCTCTTTGTGGGGGTGAAAAGAGGAGCCGAGTGCGTAAGTCTCCCCTGCCGGTACATAGCCTCTCTACCGCCAAGACTCCTGCAGTGCCTCCTCGTGGCCACACATGGTAACTGGGTACCTTGCGGTCCCTGGCTAAACTGTAGGGGATCTCGGAGCTACAGTGGTCCCCAGAGGTCTAATGCGCAGGCCCATGTGAAGTGGATACGCCCTGGCATTGACCAACCACTGTCCCACTGCCTTGTGGGTAAGTGTAGGACGACAAAGGCTAGGGGAGCACACCCTGAGAGAAAAGCAATGTGCATGGCGGCGCACGATAGGCGGTCCTCTGACAGACTGGAGCTCCGGTAGCCTCCTGCAGCTGTGGAAGAGTGCTGGTCGTCTTGGGCCCCCCTTGCCACCAGATCCCACCCTCTCACAGTGAAGAAGTGCTGCTGGGACATGCGCACCCCCAGCGGCACTGTAAATAATCTCTTTGCGCAGGTATCCACCTCTGCCTCGGTGAGACCAGCAACCGGAATATGGATCAAAGTCTGGCGGCGATGGGGTGTCTGGTGACGGGAGCAGGTATGAATGCACTGGAAGCTCCTAATCAGACCCCTGCACGCCAGCGGCACAGGGCTATTCATGGTCGCCAGCAGCTGGGCTTGAGTGGCAGCTGCTCTCGGCAGACCCCTGTGTGTCTGAGCAGCCCTATTTAGGAGCCACACTGCTCACCCCAACTGGGGAGGGGCCTAGAAAAGGTGGCCTAAACATTGCCCACTCAAAACATCCTGGATAGGCTACCGCACCTATCGGGACATTCCACTCTGCGGTCGAAATAAAAAAAAGAAAATAATTCCCTTTAAACTGGCAACATGGAACATAAGAACTCTGCTGGACGTTAATGCCGAAAGACCTCAGCGAAGGACTGCACTCATTGCAGCGGAACTCAATCGCTACAATATTGACATTGCTGCACTCAGTGAAACCAGGTTCCTGGATGAAGGCTCCCTGAAGGAGGACACCTACACCTTCTTCTGGAAGGGATACCCTGCAGGAGGACAACATCAGCATGGTGTGGGATTTGCAATAAAAAACAGCCTCCTACCAAGACTCACTGAAACACCGATTGGCATAAGTGAAAGGCTCATGTCACTCAGGATCCCTCTGGCCAAGAAACGTTATGCCACCCTCCTAGGTGCCTATGCACCAACACTGCCATCAGAGGATGACGTAAAGGACCGCTTCTATCAGTCACTAGATGAGGCTCTCCGTCATATACCCAAGGAGGACAAGATCTTTTTGCTGGGCGATTTCAATGCCAGAGTGGGGAAAGACAACAAGGTGTGGAGTGGTGTCATTGGTGGGCATGGCATCGGGAAAGTCAATGCAAATGGACTGCGCCTCCTAAGCCTCTGTGCTGAGCATGGCTTGACCATTACAAACACCCTTTTCCAATTAAAAAATAAGCACAAAACATCCTGGATGCACCCACGCTCCAAACATTGGCACCTATTGGACTACATCATTGTGAGACGTGCTGATACAAAAGACGTCTTACTCACTCGTGCAATGAGAGGTGCTGAGTGCTGGACAGATCACCGGCTCATCATGACCAGGCTCCAGGTGGAGGTACGCCCTGCTGTTCGCCTCCAGAGTTCAGGAAAGAAGAGGCTTGACTGTACCCGGCTAGAAAAGGCTGAGGTCCAGAACAATCTCCGCCTCTCTCTGGCTGAAAACCTGGAAGACATTGAGCTTCTCTTGAGCACGGATGATTCCATTGACAGGAAATGGTCTTCCGTGAGCTCCAGACTCTACAAGGCAGCATCCCAATCCATCGGTTACAAGAGCAGAAAACACCAGGACTGGTTCAATGACAACACAGGCACAATAACTTCCATACTCAAAGGCATGCATAAAGCACATAGTGCTGTCCTCAACAATCCCACATCAGCTACACTCCGGCAACAATGGCAAGCATCCAGGAGAGAGGTGCAGTCAAAATTGCGTGCCCTGCAGAATGAGTGGTGGATATCGAAGGCAAATGAAATACAATCCCATGCCGATAGAAATGATATGCACAACTTTTATGATGCAGTGAAAACCATCTACGGCCCAAGAAACTGCTATGTCTCCCCCCTGAAGTCTGATGATGGTACCACCCTCATAAAGGACCAGAAACTCATCACAAAAAGATGGGCAGAACATTTTGAGACTCTTTTGAACCAGCCCTCCCCAACAGATCCCTCGATCTTGGATGAACTACCTGTCCGCCCCACCATCCAAGACCTTGACCTTCCACCAACCTTTGAAGAGGTTCATTGTGCAGTTAGGTCGCTGAAAAATAACAAGACCCCTGGCCCTGACAGTATCCCTGCAGAGATTTTTAAACAGGGAGGCTACCTCTGCACCCGTGCACTTTTCCTGTTCATCTCACACGTATGGAAGAACGAAACTGTCCCTCAGCAGTGGAGGGATGCTAACATCATCTCCATATATAAAGGCAAAGGAGACAAGTCCCTCTGTGGCAACAGCCGTGGCATTTCACTACTGGCTGTTGCTGGAAAAGTCCTGGCCAAACTCATGTTACACAGGCTGGTAAAACACATTTCAGAGGAGCTGTTGCCTGAGTCACAGTGTGGGTTTAGGAGGAATAGGAGTACTGTGGACATGGTGTTCACAGCACGGCAACTCCAAGAGAAGTGCAGGGAGCAACATCAGAACCTCTTCATAGCCTTCATCGACCTGTCAAAGGCTTTCGACACAGTCAACAGGGACATTCTATGGAACATCCTCCTGAAGTTTGGCTGTCCACGAAAGTTTGTCAACATCCTTCAAAGATTTCACGTGGGGATGATGGCACGTGTGACCATTGGAGGCCAGGAATCCGAGCCCTTCAGGGTGTGCACCGGGGTACGTCAGGGGTGCATCCTTGCTCCAGTTCTCTTCAACATATTCCTCCTGTGTGTGACATTGCTGCTCCACAAGGAAATCAGGAAGGACAGTGGGGTTACTGTGGACTTCAGACTAGATGGAAACCTATTTAACATCCGTAGGCTCCAAGCGGTCACAAAAATGACATCGGAGCACATCATTGAGTTACAGTACGCAGATGACTGTGCAGTTGTGGCCCACACACCCGAGGCACTACAAGCTACCCTTGCAGCTGCTGCAAGGGCGTATGGTAGGCTGGGGCTCTCTATAAATGTGACAAAGACTGAAGTAGTATGCCAGTGGGCATCTACTCCTCCATCTCATTCACCAACCTCCGACAAACCACTTGCAACAGTGGAATCCTTCAAATACCTGGGCAGCTTCCTCTCTGACGACTGCATCGTCTACAGGGAGATGCAAAACCGGATTAAACAAGCGTCATCCTCTTTTGGCAGACTTAGGAGAAGGGTCTTTCAAAACAAAGACCTCAACCTCCACACCAAAATATCTGTCTACTTGGCAGTTGTCATCACGACTCTCCTCTACAGCTGTGAGGCATGGACCCTGTACAGCCACCACCTCAGGATGCTTGAGGCCTTCCACATCAGATGCCTACAATGCATCCTGAGGATAACCTGGCGTGACCGAGTGCCCCATACTGAAATACTCCGCAAGACCAACTGCATCAGCATGGAGGCTACCGTCACCCAGCACCAACTTCGATGGCTCGGTCACGTCATCAGGATGCCAAAGGAGCGCTTACCGCGTAAAGTGCTGTATGGCCAGCTACATCTTGGCCGCCGCTTGGCAGGGGGCCAGAAAAAACGGTACAAAGACCAGCTGAAGACCATCATAAAGAAGTGCGGCCTGAACCCGAGCCAGCTGGAAGACACTGCCGCCCAACGCTCCATTTGGCGGGAGCTCTGTCAACAGGGGGTGCAAAACCTCGAGAAGGACCGCGGTGATCGACGGACCAGAAGACGTCTGAAGAGACATGAAGCCAGTACCACACCTACACCCCCAGTCAGTGATTTCACCTGTTCTGTCTGTGGCAGACATTGTGGATCGCGGATAGGGCTTTACAGCCATAAGAAGACTCACAAGTGACAGAGGCAGGATTGTCATCATCGGAAACGAAGGACAACCTAAAGCAAGCAAAGTGTCGGCCCTGTGGTGGCCTGGCGGCCTGTCCAGGGTATCTCCCTGCCTGCCACCCAGTGACTGCTGGGATAGGCTCCAGCATCCCCGCGACCCTGAGAGCAGGATAAGCGGTTTGGGTAATAATGGATGGAATGATATGTATGCATAATCTTGGATGGATACAGCATGTATAGTATGTACTTTACAGTATACTTGTGTGTACAGTATTCTGCGTTATCTGTTTTCATGCAGGTTCCTAGTTTGCTGTGTTGTGGACATGTGGTTTAGTTAGGGTGTAGTCAATATGCATAGACTATTTAAGGGAACTGTAGCGGCTCCTATCATAACTAGTCTTGTGCAGGTGTCTCCACCGAAGCATTTGCAAACGGCGGCTCACCTCACCTCACTATGTATGCAGCCCATGTATCACCTCAGGGCAGCGTGTGTCGCTTTATATACTTTACACATGTATCCACAAAGGAGATCTGACCTTGTGTGACTGCATATATTACAATATATCTGTGGGCTATGGCTGCCTCTCAACAAGCCTGCTCCCTTATCTGCCTCAGCACTAATACAGTTTACTGCAGGGGTTAATGTTTCATATCTTCGTTCCCGCACCGGTAACCCCAATGTCAGCGAGACAAATTTCTGTACATTTTGTTTGTGGAAAGTTAACACGATTGTAATTTTGGTTTTGGAACACAGCACAGGAGAAAAAGGGAATCATGCTTTTCTCTGTTATGAATAAATGCTGTGGTACGAGATAGGAAACAAAACCCAAGTGAAACAGCACACCATTACCAAACACGCGATACTTGTGTACTACGATATGCTGTTTAGTCAGGACAATGATTAAAGTAATGCTGCTGTAACAAAGACACACAAGAAGTTTACAACATGCTCAACTTAACATTCAGTATATCGTTATAGAGTCATAAATGGGTCTAAATATAAATCCTTAATTTGGTATATAAAAAAAGCTGACCCCTACTATAATAGAATAATTTTCTTTATTTTTGTTGCATAGTCAAGTTGCTGGGACTACAATTATGACTTTTGCTATGTTTTGGAATAATCGCTTAATGTGCGCGTAAAGTCCAACTTTTTGGGTGCCCCTCTAGATAAGGGTGCAAGATATTGTAGGTGCAACAGGGTTATCACATCAGCCTCATAAAATCATTAACCATTAAGTTTGGTGTTTAATATAATACAGGAAGTCCCCGGGTTACGAACGAGGTCCATTTTGAGTACGTTCTTATGTCGAATCTGTATGTACTAAGTAGGAGCAGTTACGTGCAGTTCAAATCTAGTGTCAATTAGTCAAATGTTTGCTTTATTATTTCCACATTTGCTTCGATCGTGATCGTTTCCCTTCGCTTCAATGCATCACCATCACATGCTTTATATTTTACTTTATATTTACATTTGAAGCCATGATTATGAGAGTAAACAAACAAAAAATTTAAGTGAAAACAATGCACACAACAATGTTTATGCAATCTGACTTAAAATGGCGATGGCATTGTTCTCCCTCGGGCCGATGAACCGCCAAAAACGCGCAGTGTTTTGAGCATCGCACATCGTGCAAAGTAGTCCATCCGTTCGTTAGTACAAACCATTGTGTGTAACTTGATTTTTTTTTTTTTTAAATGATCGTCTTTACGGAGGCCAGTTCGTAAGTACAGGAGTTTGTATGTCAGGTGTTTGTAAACGGGGGACTACCTGTATAATAAACTTAATAAACTACCAAAGTTGATGGGATAATCTAGTTGTAACACTGTGCTAGAGCCTTAGCAGGTATCGCTATATTTGACTCTAAACAGACGATACATGATGGCAGACTATCTGACCACCGTGACCGATCAGAAACTGAGAAAGGCACTGACTATGTACAGACTCAGTGATCACAACTTGGCCATAGAGACTGGCAGACCTGGCTGCCCAGAGAAGACAGGCTGTGTCAGCTCTGTCCAGAGAGACAGGTGGAGACACAGCAACACTTCCTGCTACAATGTAGCACATACCAAGACTTAAGAAAAAAATTCTTCACAAAAATTAAATGTAAATTCCATGACTTGGACACACTCTCTGACCAGAACAAAATGCAACATGTACTTGGGAAAAACAGTGTCAGCGCCATAGATGCAGTGAGATATGTCAGGTCATGTCACAGCCTGAGAGACAAGCAGCACAACACATGACAGCTGTAGTCTCCTCACAACCCATGCTCCACCTTTTGATCTACTTCCGTTTCTCTATTGTAATGGCTGTTTTATTGTTTCTTTATTGGTTGTTACATTGTTGTGCTGATGTTCATTATTAGTGTTATTGTGTACCGTTCAAACTGTATTTTTGATGCTTTGGCAACATTGTTGTAAAACTTTGATGCCAATAATGCCCTTTGAACTGAATTGAGAGAGAGAGAGAGAGAGAGAGAGAGAGAGAGAGAGAGAGAGAGAGAGAGAGAGAGAGAGAGAGAGAGAGAGAGCGAGAGAGCATACACAATCTATCTACAATGGTAGCAACCAAAAGAAAATTAACTGCCTGAGACCGAATAAATCACAAATGAATTTAAATAACAGCACTTTCCTCATGTGAGATAACTACCACTAAGACTAACTCTGCTCAGATACTTGCCTTACTTGAGATCGCCCCTGCGTGGCGATCAGAGGTGTGTCTTGTTGTGCGGGACCCGAGTCCAGGGAAAAGAGTTCTTCCCCATCACAGCTCGTCAGCTGAAGATCATCGGTGCTCCGTTGGTCTTCCGATGATCTTGAAGGAGTCTTGAATTTACAATGTGTCTATGTTTAGGAAATGAAAAGGGATCCGGTCGCCTTGTCTTGCTATGAAAACTGCGTGCAGTAATGTAAAGACAACGTGGTCCTTTGTTCTGCAGAGAAGGGGTATATATCTCCTGCATGTGGGATCCACCACAAGAGAGAGCGGGTTTCAGTTCCACCGCAGGTTTAAGGATACCGTCCAACACAGTGAAAGGTTAGAAGATGGGTGGAGGTAATTGTCAGTGAGGCTGAACAGAGAATAATGGGTATTGTTGTCTACAGGCAGGACAGCCCCTACAATATAAATGTGTAACATACAATAATTTATGTAATTTTAAGATCTCCAGGAAACAAAATACTCAATATACTACTAAACATAATCAAGTAGATGACATACTGGCTATGGATTGTGCTGTAATTCGAATTTAACGGTTTTGGAGGGCTGTTTAAGCAGAATCCCCCTAACGGAGATATAAAGCCAGTGGAAAAAAGAGGGGAAAAACAACACAACAAACAACACGCTGATTTTTTTTTATTAGTATTCTTTATACAAAAATCAATATGACCACAATCATCGTGGGACTGTTCTAGAAACAAATTCCACTCTATTACGGCTATGTTCAAAAAAAGGGGTTTAACTGAACGGCTGCATGAGAGAGCTCCCAATGCAGGGTGCTTGTCAAGGTTTATAGATTAAATAAGTACACACCCACGCACACACACACACACAAACTAACAACCCGCCCTCCCACAACCAAAAAATAAATAAATAAAGTAAAATAAAACCGAAGTTTAGTGACTGTGGGAACAGAGCAGAAACTGGCCAAAGACCAAAGAGAGATAAATATGGTCTTCAGTAGTCACAGAATTTGGTTCTAGGTTTTGAATTCTATCTCCATGCCTTTGTTTCATTATGCAAATTTCTACTCCATAAAACACACCTGTGATTCCTGTCTCCCCACCACCAACACACACACACACACACACACACACACACACACACACACACACACACACACACACACACACACACACACACACAGGCTTTTACGCCCATTTAAACAGCGACAGAAACACAGTGCCAGTGCCAGTGAGGCGTGGGGTAACTCAGTTTGTAAAACTCGCAGCTTTCAAAAAGTCTTGTTTGTGAAGTTCTAGTGCAATGCTGGTGAGTCAGGTTTATGCAAAGAAGAATATATATCCTTAGAATAGCAATACAGATAAATATGCAATTAATATCCCTAACACACACACACACACACGCGCGTGCACAAATAAAGATGAAAACACATGTGGGCATGCTTACATGCTCACACATGCATATTCACCACCATAATCATTATCCAAAGCACCAGATGCAGCCCTCCAAAGTAACTACTCCCACTGGGAGCCCTTCTCTGCATCTCAACAGTTAACCTTGAGTGTTTGTCTGATCAATAGCGTGTTTTATTAGTCCCCATCTACTCCTTCACCTGCTTGTCAAACATTAAACAACTTGACGCAACACCCCCGACACACACACACACACACGCACACACACACCCACCCACACACACCTCGTCAGGCGGACCTGGAGCTAATCACAGCTAATCACATACCTTCCAGAACATGAGAGGATAAATGTGGCTTGGTAATGGCGTGATTGGCTCCCGTATAAAACCAGTCATTAGGAGGCCAAATCACTGGTGAGGTTCAATAAGACCTTTACTGGCTGAACCTGAAGCCATCATAATGCTTGCCAGTCACCGCTCAGAATTTGACTCATCAGCTTCACTGGGACATTGGCGCTGGTTTGTTTAACCTTGAGTTATTATGCAATATAATATGGACCGAGGAAAGGCGGAGGGATCAGCCTGAAGCAAAATTAGAGGGATGGAGTAAAATAGTTCATCGCCTGCTGCTATGGCGTCCGGTGGCACTAACACAGCCTGTGAGATCCAATTTGAGGAGGGCGGGTGATTATGGGCCGGACTGAAGCGAAGGTTAGGCGCTCTCAGCCTGACCTCCCACAGGCCATTACAGCTTCTCCCAAACGTTGTATTCACCGCCTGACCTGGCCTCACAGCTCATTCTGGCATTATCGCTTTATCTGTCACTGAGCCCCTTTTACCCTGAACCAGAGGACAACTTTAGCACAGTTTGCAGCAAAAAAGTAGAGAAGCTTAGGGAAATAAATAAGTAAAGAGATAAATGGAAAAAAAATCCAAAATAAAACATCATAGCCAATGTCATCAGCCTTATTTTCTGGGTATTTTCTATTCAAAACACATTTGCAGACGAGATTTAAGTCAAAATGACCTATAATCCTCATATAATCAGGGAATAAAATCTGAACGTGGATTGAGCTATAGAAATGCAGCATAGCTTAGGTATATATATATATATATATATATATATATATATATATATATACATACACACACACACACATTTTTTTTCTTCATTTTTCCATGTTTCAAGCAAACGTCACACTGTCCAATGCAATGTTATTGGTCAGGAGGGTAAGATAAGTTGACCAAACATGTCCATATATGTTGATACAGAGAAAGAATATGTATTATTATTATTATTATTATTATGTTATCATTAATACTATCATTATTTTATTATAATATTTGGCAATATGTACAGTGTTGCGTCACCAATAGAGCCATTTTGAATTTGAATTTGAAAGAGACACAATGGAAGATGGTCTAACAAAACGGGAAAGAGAAAGAGAAGAGAAGAGAATCGACTGTTGATAGCAGCTCCATAAATACTGAACGTGACTAATGGTAGCCCAAATGAATACATCTTGTGTGTGTGCGTGTGTGCGTGCATGTGTGTGTGTGTGTGTGTGTGTGTGTGTGTGCGTGCATGCGTGTGTGTGTCTGTGTGTGGTTGGTCCCGACCGACAGCTGGTAATAGAGGGATAGGCAAAAAGATCACAGACAGTAAGCGACTCATTATATTTTCCCTCAACTAGCAAAACTATGATGTAGAATCTGAGATGCAAGCTACAAAGTTTTTTGGGGTTTTTTTGAGGGGGGGATACAAGTTACTAGATACTCGCTCACCAACCAAGACTGGAGAGAAGCTCCGCCTCTCCTATCAACCAATGACGACGAGGCTTGCAGCAGCTCAGCACGTCTCTCAGCAGAGTAGCAGCTTATGAGCACAAGTCGATAATTTCCTGCCTACATGTGTACTCAAGAGTCCACAGCTAAGAAAACAGCACGAGTATCACTGGTGGAAAGAGCAGGGACAAGGCTAAAGGGTCTAACTGAGCTAGGCTGATCAGCTAGAGAGTCCTGAAATGAGAGGGTGGCAGGCTAAGTGCCAATCTCTGATAGTCAAGCCAATACCACCTAATCTAACATCAGCCAAATGCACAAGCTGCCGCCTCTGAATAGACAGTTCGACTGCAATGATAGAAGAGGAGGGGCAAATATTCTGACCTACGTTTCGGAGGGTGGAAATGTGATAAAAGGGGAAAGAAGACAAAGAAAAGAAGACTTAAAGAGATGAGCAGGAAAAGTGGAGAAGGAAGGGGCGTAAAGGCGACTCACGGAAGGTGGTGTAGAACTCGTGCAGCGTGAGGTGTCCGTCATTGTTGTAGTCGTCGTAACGCAGCAGGTCCTGCATGGTGCACTCCAGCAGGCAGTCCTCCAGGTGTTCCTTCATGGAGATCTGGGGAGGAGAAAATAAATAAATATATATAAACATATATACATATATAATAAGTAGGCCTATGCTCAAGCAAACACACAAACACATGCACGCACGCACAGGTAAACACAAACATGCATACGCTTGCATGCTCATGAACTCACGCATTGAACTCATGAATCACACAAGCACGAGCTCAAAAACGGAACACACATGAAACATACATAATAACACATTCATAAAACCTATGCACGCACACACACAAATGGAACACACAGAAAACACACACGCACAAACTCTTCACTTCATTTCTTACCCTGCTTCTGAACACACACACACACACACACACACACACACACACACACACACACACACACACATCTTCAATTCTTACCCTGCTTCCGACACACACACACACACACACACACACACACACACACACACACACACACACACACACACACACACACACACACACACACAGTATTCAGCCCCTATCCCCTCAGAGTTAAATAAATGTGCATTGTGGCATACATAAATGTACTAACACACACACACACACACACACACACACACACACACAAGTCTAATCTGTTGAAGAAACGTGTTGAAAAATGTGCCAAAGTTAGTGATAAAACCAATTAGGATACATAATTTCAGCCTAAAATCTTATCACAACGTTTACTCTTTCTTTTCATCACCCTATCTCCCCGTCTTCATCCTGCGTGTTTTCTATTCAGAGATAAGACTAAATGCCCCTGCTATGGAAATTCAAATATCAACCTTTGGAAACACAGAGGATTATGCACCACTTAAATATTCCATAAACGCTACACTTGCAGGCTTTAGCTAACCTTACTGGTTGAGATTTCCTTTTAGACTCGCACCAACTTTCTTCTTCTGGTGCTGCGAAGCTAAGAAAGATTCTCCCATGTTATTAAATATGGAGTTTTATCAGAATAAGCTGATTAAACGTGATTAAGTTTGAGGTGTGCATACTGTGGAAATTGTTTTTCCACACTTGGTCAGTACCCGGGCCTCCCGCCGTGCTGCTGGGAGCCGGCACTCTGATTAAACTCTCCAGTGTCACATTGATGCACAGCCTGGGGTCGCTCCACTGACGGTGACAAGAGAGGCTGACTTTGTGACGTTCTGACTTGCAAAGTCGATTAAAAGAGAACGCCGCCGCTATTCAAAACCGGTATTTTTGGATATTAGGGCAGGTCGCTGAACTGAAGATGCCAAAACATTGTAGCTTCACAGCAATATACAGCTTGAGGTCATTCTGCTGGTTGTGAGCAAGAGATGGCCATTTAACTCGCTAACCAATTTATGTTATGCAAATGTTGTTTCTTCCAACATAGAGCATCTCATGTAATCTTCTGCTCAACATTGCTGATGGAGAACGAACTTTCTAAACTCACATAGTGTTTGTTTATTTCAACAGCAATGAAAAACTAAGGGCCCATTTGAAACGATCTATAGTGCATGGTCTACAGCAGGGTTTCCTACACTTTTTTTTCTGCAGACTCACTTTTTAAAAATGAAAAACCATTGTGAGCTAATTCACAATAGGCCTTATCTATAAATCGTGAAAAGGGCAATTTTTGTTTTTAACTACTTTATTAACCCCCGTGGGGAAATTCATGCTCTGCATTTAACCCATCCATAACCCATATAGGAGCAGTGGGCAGCTGCAGCACCCAGGGACCAACTCCAGTTCTTCTTTCCATTGCCTTGCTCAGGGGCACAGACAGTAGTATTAACCCTAACATGCATGTCTTTTTGAGTTGTGCATAATTGAATGTTGTTGACTATTTTTACTACCATTTCCACATCACCTTATATTATCTTGAATAGGTAAACCAGCCATTTCAAGTCAAGTTAAGTCGGTTTTATTTGTCCCCAGTGGGGCAATTGTTGTGTAGCAGTGGCAACATTTAAACACACAAACACTCCACAAAACACGCAAGGCAAATAAATACAAAGGAATTTCAATTTCAAAGAGATACACTTTTAATAGATCACAACATGTCCTTAGCCTAACTGTTACGTTGCTGTGAAGTAAGCTCACAGATCTGCACTTTTTATCTGGGCTACCTAAAAGTAGTTAAATTCCTTGTTGTTCAGATCATGGTAACTACAGTTGGTAAAGTCATATAGCACCGGGTGTCCATCAACAGCCACCAATAGTTTGTTTTTTTGTTTGTTTTTTTTTGCCACCACTAGTTTTTCCTCCATGTTATCACCACTCGTCGTCACCACCACTTGAGAGCGAGTGATGTAAGCGTAGAAGGACAAATGCGGCTGCAGCTCGGTAAGTTGATGATGACTCCGTTTGATTTAGCTGTGCTAATGAGACAGCACTGACAACAGTCAATAGTTTTGCCAATGCTAGCTCATTAGCATATCTAAATCAGACCCATCATTAATCTTATTAGCTGCAGCTGCTATGCTATGCTATGCTAACATCACTTGGTCCCAACATCAGCCCAGCACGTATACTTAATTTTTAATCTTTAGATGATAGCACACTCACAAAAGTGGTCTTGGGTTTAGTTGTTCTTTTAAGATTCTGCTGTCCTGTGAATGATGCATCATCTGATATTTCACCAAAAAAAATAAAAAATTATGGCCCAGGACAGCATAATGAGTGTTTTAAAACATGTTGAACTAAAACGTGTTCCTCTAAAATATTAGAAAAGACACACAGGTAAAATAACATTTTGTTTTTTATTTTCCATCCATCCATTATCCAAACCGCTTATCTTGCTCTCAGGGTCGCGGGGATGCTGCAGCCTATCCCAGCAGTCATTGGGCGGCAGGCGGGGAGTCACCGTGGACAGGCCACCAAGCCATCACAAGGCCCACACACACACACACACACACACACCTAGGGGCAATTTAGTATGGCCGATTCACCTGACCTACATGTCTTTGGACTGTGGGAGGAAACCGGAGCACGCAGAGGAAACCTACGCAGACATGGGGAGAACATGCAAACTCCACACAGAGGACAACCTGGGACGACCCCCAAGGTTGGACTACAGTGAGAAGGTCCTGTTTTTTATGTGTCCCATGCATTTGTAAACATAGCATGGACACTTAGCTTTCATCTCTGTAAATAGATGCAGGCGTATTGTTGTACCAATACATGTTGCTGGAAATATAACTGCATCCACCCTTGGTCAAAGACTGGCATAATGACAGACTGATGAACAAAATGTTTGTATGGACTTGGACATCCTAAATTAGGTCCGAGCCTGGGCTATACAATACCAATATTTTAGCCCTGATTGTTAATTTACTACCAAGATATCTAACAAAAGGAAAGATGAGTTCCTTTTGTTAAAACATTTTCTGAAGCATCCGGGTAGCATAACAGTCTATTCCATTACCTACCAACAATGGGGATCGCCGGTTCGAATCCCCGTGTTACCGCCGGCTTTGTCGGGCATCCCTACAGACACAACTGGCCGTGTCTGCAGGTGGGAAGCCTGATGTGGGTATGTGTCCTGGTCGCTGCACTAGCGCCTCTTGTGGTTGGTCGGGGTGCCTGTTCGCGGGGGAGGGGGAACTGGGGGTAATAGCGTGATCCTCTCTCGCACTATGTCCCCCTGGTGAAACTCCTCACCTTCAGGTGAAAAGAAACGGCTGGCGACTCCACATGTATCGGAGGAGGCATGTGGTAGTCTGCAGCCCTGCCCGGATCGGCAGAGGGGGTGGGCCAGCGTCCGGGATGGCTCGAAAGAGTGGGGTAGCTGACCAGGTGCAATTGGGGAGAAAAAAAAAAATCTACAGAACTGCAAATGTAAAACGGCAGATTAGCGAATGCGACAAACTCTTTTGTCTTGTGTCTACCCACAAAGACCGTAGCCGGAGTTGACTGATACAGGCTGGTCTGTCCTTGGGCATTTGAGTAACATATACATCTAAAGCTCTTTCTCTCCGTGGGCATCTGTGAAGAGAGACACACCCCAAAGTGGCGATGATCCTGAGTGATGACATTTATTCTCACAAAATTTCATTTTTTCGCTTCTTTAGATCTTTAAAGGATTTATCTCGTTAAAACAGAATGTATAAATTCCTAAAGGATAGGAATAGCTTTTCTAAAGATTCTCTTGACTGCAAATCAACATTAATAATTTCCAGTCATGACTGGACCAAGATCTTTTATCAGATCTCTTAGACGGCGCCAAGCCAGTGGAGAGCCTTTTTCTCCCATAAAACTAGGACAAAATGTGTCAGATCATTTTTGTGTGTGTTTTTTTTGGGGGGGGGGAATTGTCATTTGAAACTCACTGAGATAATAAGATTTAGTATGACAACAATTTATTTTTGAGATGACATTTTCTGTTAGACAAGGAGAATTGCCTGGGTACTTTTCTTTTGTTATTCTTTAAGTCCTAAAGCTACGAGGGGGAGAAGGGGGGGGGGTCTGGGGGGGATATCTGATCCCAGGCCAGTGCAGACACGTGTGACTCTGGAAGTTGGTGCTGGGAAATACGGCTGGAGCCGGATCATCCATCCTAGTCTGTGTTCTTTATGTTTTGTTATTTTTTGGCTTATCGGTGGACTCAATCTACCAACAGCACCAACTGAAACACATACAAATGTATAGCAGCCTAAATATTGGAGGGCTGTAAAAGTGTAATCTAGCTCTTGTCCCGCCCAGAGACTTCAAACGTTCCCCAATCAATAATGTGACTCCCTCTGGGAGGTTCTGACCCCGTTCCCTTCCTGTGCTATCTCGTGAAATTACCCATCAGCAATTCTGCAACAAACTTGCACATACATACACATAAACGTTTCAGACGAAAACATCACATGTTAAGATGCTTTACCTTGATACAAGAGGTTTGACAGAGACAGACAGACAGACAGAGACAGACAGACAGACAGATAGACAGAGACAGAGAGAGCGAGAGAGAGACTGAACCAACTGCCCTTTATGGCAGTGAAGTGTGGGTTCCACTTGCAAGTCAAGAACTAGATAAATGGGAAAAACATCCAATTGAGACCCTGCATGTTGAGTTCTGTAAAAACATTCCTAAAGTCCATCGGCACAGCACAAACAATGCATGCAGGGCAGAACGAGGCCAATATCCTCTTCTGATTAAAATTAAAAAAAGAGCAATCAAATTCTGGAAACATCTAACCTTCAGCGACCCACACTCTTCCCATTATAAAGCCTTGCAATACCAAGAGCTGAGCAAAAATAAGAACTACACTACCAACCTGGTCCTCAGCCACCCTGTTCCACTAACACATACCAACACTTTAGAGGCACAAGATCAGGTCCAAACTACACAACATATTTGGCTTCAACAAATTCCCTCAAACCTAAAAGACAATTATTATGAATATCGGCGATCTAAAACAAAACCCCAAAGCAAGATGCGATGCTGTTGGGCCCTAGACAGAGAGTACACATTAGCAGATTACCTCATTCAAATAAAAGAAACACATTTGAGAAACATACTGATGAAATACAGACTTGGGGAGCATCGCCTCGCCATAGAAACAGGCAGACATAAAAAGACCCGGATGCCAAAAGACGAACGTTTCTGTCACCAGAGTGAAGACAATGCTGTCGAGACAGAGCTGCACTTTTTAGCTGCATGCAAGACATTCCTGGAAATCCGCAACTACTACTATCAGACATTTGAGGAGAGACACCCCAAATTCACGGCCCTGCCAAACCCCAGAAAACTGCCCTACATACTAGGTGAACACAGAGACAGCTGTACTGTGGCTGCACAGTATGTTCTAGCCTGCCACCGTCTGAGGGACGATGTGTGATACCCCGTACTCCTCCCAAACAGGGAGGACCGGAACAACACTCGGAGACACACACACACACACACACACACACACACACACACACACACACACACACACACACACACACACACACACACACACACACACACACACACACACACACACACACACTCACAGGGCCACACAGACGATGGCAAAAAGATTTTTATTGCATCTGTTGATGTGTATGTGTTCTGTATTGTATACTGTTCTTGTCATGTCTGTGAATGTTCTCATTCATCCAGGTCATGGTTATCCAAAGGAGTTGAATCAAGTGCAACTGGACTTGGTATATATCCGTGAAGACGTTTCGCCTCTCATCCAAGAGGCTTCCTCAGTTCGTGCCTTTCTGACTAGACCAAGCTAGTCAGAAAGTTTGGTCTAGCTTGGACTAGCTTGGTCTAGTCAGAAAGGCACAACCTGATGAAGCCTCTTGGATGAGAGGTGAAACGTCTTCACGGATATATATCAAGTCCAGTTGCACTTGATTCAAATCCTTTGGACTGTTCTTGTCCTTTATGTGAACACACTCTCACATGCACGCGCACGCGCACGCGCACGCACACACACACACACACACACACACACACACACAGCCCCCCCAAACACAGTCTCACACACACACACACACACACACACACACACACACACACACACACACACACACATATTCACACTCACACACATATTCACACACACACACACACACACACACACACACACACACACACACACACACACACACACACACGGACAGCCCCCCCATACACACACACACTCACAGGGCCACACAGACGATGGCAAAAAATTTGTTTTATTGCATCTGTTGATGTGTATGTGTTCTGTATTGTATACTGTTCTTGTCCTTCATGTGAACGACACTCTCACACGCACACACACACATGCACGCACGCACGCACGCACGCACACACGCACACACACACACACACACACGCAGAGACAGACAAATTCACACACATCCACTCACACAGGATCTTGCTGCCATGACGTAGCTGTGTAAGTTGTTTTATTGCATGTGTTGATGTATATATGTTCTGCATTCGTGCATTCTTCTTGTCCTTTATGTGAAAATGCTTTGCAATACAAATGCATATTTGTCATGCTAATAAAAGCACATCTGAATTTGAGAGAGAGAGAGAGAGGAGAGAGAGGAGAGAGAGAGAGAGAGAGAGAGAGAGAGCCTTATTGGACGTGTCATTTGACTGGGTCGTACCTGCCATTCCTGTGGAATATCTCTCCTGCCCTGTCCCACTCCTGCACATGTGTCAGATTTGCCCTCCTGTCTGTTGCTACCCTACACTACAGAGTGAAATGTCAAATGTTACCATCTACATAATCTCTTTTATTGTGTTAATATTTAAAGCTGCATTCAGTGAATTAAAGGTGACTGCACAATTAGCTTCGCCGCACTCCCCACCAACTCCCTTCTGCTCCCTCCCCGTCGCAAATATCGTACTTGGCTTTGCGTGTTTGTTCTGCTGAACTGCAAAGAAATACTGCAGCATTTTGGGGTGTTGCTGGTATCCTCTTGCACATCCTGAGCCGGCTCGCTCACCAGCCGGCTGCGACTACCTCTCTGCCCGCCTCGAAGCAAACAGCAATCGGAATGTGCTCTCGTCTAACAGTCAGTCTCTCAGACTGGTAGTGCCGCACACAGACACGCAAAAAACTTACTGTCATCCTATGGGGGAAAAGAATTACCATGAATGGCAAAGAAGAACAACTCGGTTACCGCTGTTCATTCCTCGGTTACTTATGACTTGGTTCCTCTTGTTCATATCAAAGAGTTGTTCAAAAGAACTGAATTGTTCGCAAATGACATAACGCCACTAGACGTGTCAAACACAATCAGTGAAATACCTCTGGACACAATAAGATAATATCAATAATATGTAATAATATATATATTCATAATATTCCTTATCCGATGAGAGGGTCTAAGGACAGGATGTTGTGTTGCTGTTAACCCCACTGAGGCAAATTTGTAATTTGTGATATTGGGCTATACAAATAAAATTGACTTGATTTGATTTGATTTGACCTTTGTGTATTTTAATCAACGCTATACAAAATGCAGTGGTCCGACTTTCAGCAGTTCAATGACTGATTGATTCTCAGTGTTGTCTAACCCGCGTGGGACGTCAGAGAGGATCACGGCATCCGGGCGGAAGGCGTCACGAGCATGGCAAGGCTGGGAATGTGTCTAATTAACGCCAATATCGGGTGCCCCTTTTTCACGTCAACAGATGATGCCCGTAATAATTCAGCTTTCACACCCCAGTATTGCCCCTGTCAATCCAGCCAGGACCTGTGTGTCTTTCATTTGCAGCCTTTCCCCAACTCCTACCTGAGTTTGGCTGAGAAAATATTGGTTCTGGCTGCTTCATTATTTATTTTGGTAACAGCATGTGCCAGTCGGGTGGGATATGGACAGAGAAGGATTAAAGATCACTTTACCATACTCTGCACGATTGACCGGTTAGATGACAATATCATTATTATTTTTTTAAATTTTCTCCCCTTTTTCTCCCCAATTGTACCCCACCAATTACCCCACTCTTCCGAGCCACCCTGGTTGCTGCTCCACCCCTCCTGCTGATCCAGGGAGGGCTGCAGACTACTACATGCCTCCTCCGATACATGTGGAGTCACCAGCCGCTTCTTTTCCCCTGACAATGAGGAGTTTCACCAGGGGGATGTAGCATGTGGAAGGATCACGCTATTCCCCCCCGTTTTCCCCTCTCCCCCCGAACAGGCGCCCTGACTGACCAGAGGAGGCGCTAGTGCAGTGACCAGGATACATGCCCACATCTGGCTTCCCACCTGCAGACACAGCCAATTGTGTCTGTAGGGACCCCCGACCAAGCTAGAGGTAACACAGGAATTTGAGCTGGCGATCCCCGTGTTGATAGGCAATGGAATAGCCATGCCACCCAGGCGCCCCTAGATGACAATATTTGACTAAAAACCAATATATTTAATAGTTAAAGAATAATCAATCCAACTAATGAATCATTAAGTAAAGCCAGGGACATGTTAGAGTCTTATGATTCTGGCTAATAAAATGCAACAGATCATTCAACAAGTTAAAGACAGTCTCACCGTGGCCCTCCTACATTATCATTTAGATAGTTAAATACCCTTTAGGTCATTTTCAGAAGTAGAAATAATTTTAATCTTTATCCATCAGCGGTGGTTGCTGAGTTTTGATGATGTTTTCTAGGCTTCACAAAGGAAAAAGAGTCAATTTGAGACTTTAAGATAACTTTTGTTTTTTAACCAATATCTGAGTGAACCCTCCTCTGGTCAATATCCATATTGTATACTGCCATCTGAGCAAGTATCCTATTTAACTTATCCATGTATTAATATGTGTATGTGTGCATGCATGTCCACACAGTGTATTGCCACAGCATCTGCCTGTTGTTGTGATCTATCTATTGCAGTGGCATCAGCAGAACATTTTCAATAAGGCGGTCAGAGAGGCCAGTGATTTTTTTTGTTTTTGGGCCTGCACTCATATTGTTCTTAAAATGCGGAGTGTATTCCTTAATATTTCATCTATCTTTAATTTATATACGTACAACTCTACTGAGATCAAACTCTCTAATGCAAGGGAGCTCTGTTCACATACAAACAACAAATAAATTACATAAAATGAAGATAGTTGACAGCATAACAAAAGACAACACATTCAAAATCATAGGTAAATGTCAGTTGCTATGAAACAGGTGCAGGATTCACACCTGAGAGAACCTAATAAATCAAGAAATTCAGCAAGACCTCTTGCTGCATCAATTCCAACACCATGGCCTACAGCAACTAAAGGCTTTCTTTCCGGACTCGGAGGCGGTGTGAGGGATGCTAAGCAGACGTAAGATATTTGAATGAAGCCTAAAGCTACTCGGGTTCCAACTAAGAAGACTATACTTATGTTCTTGAAGTTTACCAATAATTCCTTTATAAATAAGAACATACTAGTGAGACCATCAGTGGCCACTCATGCAGATTAGACCCACCTTTACATGTACGCAACAATGAATAAGGGACCTGGATCCTGCGAGATATCCCGATATGCTATATTAAACTGTGTCCTGCAAAGAGGAAGAGGCTGCATGCTTCTATGAAACATCAGCATAATCTAGTACATGCAGAAAAGTAGAAACAGTGTCTTTTCTTCGACTCAAAGCTGACAGAATTTGTTTCTCAACTGAAAGCAGTTTAACTCTCAGTTGCAGCTTGCACATTTGCAAATTATATATTTGTGCAAACAAGAAGATGAGGAGGCATAATTTGGTAAATTAATGCAAATAGCATCTGAATATAATCGAATAAGAAACCCATTTGAAGTCACTGAGATTTGCAAATACTGTGCTCAAGTCATCTTTACGGTGCCCTTCATTACTGTATCGTAGTTATGGTATTTTCTCTCCGCTCTGCAGTGTAGTACTGAAATATCTAGAAACAAGCTCAGGCTCTATAATTGTAAAGTCTGTTGTAAGAATAATAGGACTGCTGATCTGAGACCAAGACCAATTAGGTTATCATGAAGTGAACTGACCACTACTAGAAAATCTGCATGTCCTGTATATATACACTACCGTTCAAAAGTTTGGGATCACCCAAACAATTTTGTGTTTTCCATGAAAAGTCACACTTATTCACCACCATATGTTGTGAAATGAATAGAAAATAGAGTCAAGACATTGACAAGGTTAGAAATAATGATTTGTATTTGAAATAAGATTTTTTTTACATCAAACTTTGCTTTCGTCAAAGAATCCTCCATTTGCAGCAATTACAGCATTGCAGACCTTTGGCATTCTAGCTGTTAATTTGTTGAGGTAATCTGGAGAAATTGCACCCCACGCTTCCAGAAGCAGCTCCCACAAGTTGGATTGGTTGGATGGGCACTTCTTTGAGCAGATTGAGTTTCTGGAGCATCACATTTGTGGGGTCAATTAAACGCTCAAAATGGCCAGAAAAAGAGAACTTTCATCTGAAACTCGACAGTCTATTCTTGTTCTTAGAAATGAAGGCTATTCCATGCGAGAAATTGCTAAGAAATTGAAGATTTCCTACACCGGTGTGTACTACTCCCTTCAGAGGACAGCACAAACAGGCTCTAACCAGAGTAGAAAAAGAAGTGGGAGGCCGCGTTGCACAACTGAGCAAGAAGATAAGTACATTAGAGTCTCTAGTTTGAGAAACAGACGCCTCACAGGTCCCCAACTGGCATCTTCATTAAATAGTACCTGTTAGAGCCTGTTTGTGCTGTCCTCTGAAGGGAGTAGTACACACCGGTGTAGGAAATCTTCAATTTCTTAGCAATTTCTCGCATGGAATAGCCTTCATTTCTAAGAACAAGAATAGACTGTCGAGTTTCAGATGAAAGTTCTCTTTTTCTGGCCATTTTGAGCGTTTAATTGACCCCACAAATGTGATGCTCCAGAAACTCAATCTGCTCAAAGAAGTGCCCATCCAACCAATCCAACTTGTGGGAGCTGCTTCTGGAAGCGTGGGGTGCAATTTCTCCAGATTACCTCAACAAATTAACAGCTAGAATGCCAAAGGTCTGCAATGCTGTAATTGCTGCAAATGGAGGATTCTTTGACGAAAGCAAAGTTTGATGTAAAAAAAATCTTATTTCAAATACAAATCATTATTTCTAACCTTGTCAATGTCTTGACTCTATTTTCTATTCATTTCACAACATATGGTGGTGAATAAGTGTGACTTTTCATGGAAAACACGAAATTGTTAGGGTGATCCCAAACTTTTGAACGGTAGTGTATATATATTAGGGCTGGGACTTCAACGCGTTAATTCAATAATTAATTATAGGAAAAATAACGGCATTAAAAAAAATTTACGCATTTTATCGCATTTTATTTTTACACTCCAGTCAACACGGAACGCTTCTCAGTGCACTCGTTTCTGGCATACGGATTATACCGATGCACCGAGTGACGTCAGTCAAGCGGAAGGCGGAGTAGGTTAGGCTAACAAGTTAGTATGCTAACAATAGATGTGATGGACGACAAGGATGACACCGTGTTGCTTATCTCTGTGGATGGGAAATTTACGTTTAAAAAACGGTCGGATGGAAGCCTAGATAAGAGCACTGTTGTGTGCAGACTCTGCAACAAAGAGTTTGCATTCCACCGCAGTTATTCAAGCCTCCGGTACCACCTAAATGCGAAACACGTTGCAGCTAGTACGAACACTGGAGCTAACGCTAATGCTAGTGCTCCTAGTACAACCAAGCAGAGTCGCCAACCGACTCTCCACCAGATGACGGGTTTCAAAGCCAAGATGAGTAAGTCCACGTCTGATAAATTAACAAACTCACTGGCGAAATGGATTGCTGTGGACTGTAGACCACTTTCAGTGGTAGAAGATCAGGTGTTACAAAAAGTACTGTGTTTACAAAACAAACTTGTTTTGAACAAAATAAACAGGATTTTGTTGTTTAAACTTATGTATGTGTCTATTCATTTATTTATTTAGTCATCTACCAAGACCTGTTTGAATTGAAAAAGGTTGCTTCTGGTGTCAAATATCAATATGCGATTAAAATGTGATTAATTATGATTAATTAATTACAAAGCCCATAATTAATTTTGTTAATCAAGTCCCACCACTAATATATATATCAACACGGATACAGGAAAAATATTTTAATGCATTGCAGTACAGGCCTGTTTCGTGCGTCTCGCACTCATCAGCTGCTAATGTTTTTTTCACAAACAATCATACAGTTACACTGTCCAGTGCCACGCCCCTAATTTCGGTTGGACATCGACCAATCAGATGGAGAAACATTCAAATTATAACAGCCAGTGGGGTAGGTACTTATGATGCACAGCAACCAATGGAAGGGTAGAAAACATTACAACCAATGGGACTGGGGTAACAAGGTAACTTATGTGAATTATATATTGGGGTGGTGTTGGGGCACAGTTGGGAGGACAGGTAGTGAAAAAAAAACACATTTAAAAAACCCATATTTAAAAAAGCATATTAAAAAAAGTACATTTAAAAAAACCTAATAAATGTCATATGTGTATCATCTAATTGGGGGGGGGGAATAATAAAGACGTTTTATTTATATTTACAAAGGAGATATTTTTTTCGGTGTCTACAGCTGGTGGCCAATTCGTTTCTATTATTCAAGGTGGACATATCAGGTCTGCAAATAATAAAATACTTTTCTGCCAAGCACAGGTTACATCTTTTACCCCTAACTGAATATGCACTACTCTCTGCAAGTGTAACGTGCATGGATAAGTACACACGTTGGTCCTTGACTAACGGGTCGGACCCTTTACTCGACTGCTTAACGTTGTCGCTTGTGGAGCGGGAGACACGGGTTCACGCCCCAGTTGTGGCGGTTCCCGGACTGCCCCCCTGAATTCGCTGCAGTGGTGTCAGAAGTGGGATGGTGAGACTGTGAGGTCAGCGGAAGCGCGTGCGCCCAGAGGCGTGAGGGAGCTGATATGCTGAAGCGCGGGACGCGCTTCCCGAAGGAGGGGGGTAGTGTAACGTGCATGGATAAGTAGACATGTTGGTCCTTGACTAACGGGTCGGACCCTTTACTCGACTGCTTAACGTTGTCGCTTGTGGAGCGGGAGACACGGGTTCGCGCCCCAGTTGTGGCGGTTCCCGGACTGCCCCCCTGAATTCGCTGCATTGTCTTTGTCATTTGCCATAACTATTTCGTAACTTGCTGACAGGTAAGACTTCAAGTTCCTCACTTATTGAGTGTGTGACGTGGTCCAGTTTTCTTTTCTTGGTAGCCCGAAGACAATGTCAATGGGTAGTCTCGGCTGGCACCCAAACATGAGCTCATAGGGCAAGAAACTGGTGACATCATTTCTCGTGCAATTGTATGCGTGAGTGAGGGGTCTCACATACTCGCGCCACTTAGTCTTATCTTTTTCCTCGAGCGTTCCCAGCATGCTCAGTAGTGTGCGATTGTATCATTCTACCGGGTTTCCTCAAGGACGGTAAGGACTTGTTTGGGTTTTCTTTATCCCGACCAGGGCACAAAGCTCTTTGATTATTTGTGATTCAAAGTCTCACTCCTGGTCACTGTGGAGACGCTCCGGAAAACCGTAATGTACAAAGAACTGCTCCCAGAGGCATCGAGCTACTGTAGTGGCCTTTTGGTCTCTTGTCGGTATCGCCACGGCATATTTCGTGAAGTGGTCTGTAATTACCAGAATGTCCTTGGTGTTGTGACTATCCGGTTCCAAAGATAAAAAATCCATACAGACCAACTCCATTGGTCGAATGGTTTGGATACTGATGAGGGGTGCGGCTTTGTCTGGCTGGCTTTTCCTTTTGACACACCTTGCACAGGTTCTGATCTTTGTCTCCACATCAGATGACATTTTGGGCCAATAAAACCTTGACCTCACTAACTCAACGGTACGTTCCATTCCAAGATGGCCCATTTCATCATGGAGACTAGCGAGTACAGATGGCCTTAGCTCGTGTGGAAGGACAAGTTGATACACCGATTGGGTGTCACACTTCCGCTTCCTATATAACAGGCCGTCTCTCATCTCTAACTTACTAACTTCTCTGAGCATCAGCGGAAGCTCTGGCAACTCTAGCTTTAGACTGTCAGACACAGGCTCCTCTATTTCAAGTAATCCTGATGACACTTCTGATCACAGGATCTGCATGCTGTAGTCTGGCTAACTCATGGTCACTGTACTTTGGGACAGTAGAAAGACTGTTAGCGGATTCATCCTCTTCAAAAGCAGCTGGGATAGCATCTGGGTGAATCGCGAGTGACTCGATGAGTACTGGCTCATTCTTCCCGACGATGTGATACTGGCAGGTTGCCTTGACAACATCTTCAGGAGCTAAGTGGTGTGAAGTAAAGTCATGGATCCTTGAGCTTTCTTCTTGAGAACTGAGGTCATTGATCAATTCTCCATGTGGTCTCCTTGATAGACCATCTGCGTCTTGGTTCTGCTTGCCGGCACGGTACCTGATGTCAAAGGAATAGGTGGACAGATTGGCTAGCCAGCGGTAGCTGGTGGCGTCCAGCTTGGCAGTGGTGAGTATGTACCGGAGAGGGTTATTGTCTGTCACTACCGTGAAGGAGTTGCCGTACAGGTAGTCATGGAACTTTTCTGTGATAGCCCATTTTAAGGCTAGGAATTCCAGTTTATGGGCTGGATATCGAGATTCACTTTGGAATAATCCCCTGCTTGCATAAGCGATAACCCGACTGTGTCCGTCCTGCTCCTGATACAATGCCGCTCCAAGTCCAGTTGTACTAGCGTCCGTGTGGATGATATATGGTAACTTAGGGTCTGCGAACCCTAGGACTGGGGATGATGTTAGCTGATGGATGATCTCATCGAAGGCCCTTGGACAATCTGCTGTCCATCTCCCTCCGAACGGTTCCTTGGGATTGTGGTATTTTGTATCCGTTCTGGTTCTTTTCATCCCTTTCCGTGGCGGCGGGTATCCTGTGGTGAGTTTTGTTAAGGGCTTTGCGATCTTCGAGTAGTCTTGGACAAATCTCCTGTAGTAGCCAGAGAAGCCAAGAAAAGATTTCTGGACCATGTCACACACTCAATATGTGAGGAACTTGAAGTCTTACCTGTCAGCAAGTTACGAAATAGCTATGGCAAATGACAAAGACAATGCAGCGAATTCAGGGGGGCAGGAACCCGTGTCTCCTGCTCCACAAGCAATAACGTTAAGCAGTCGAGTAAAGGGTCCGACCCGTTAGTCAAGGACCAACATGTCTACTTATCCATGCACGTTACACTACCCCCCTCCTTCGGGAAGCACGTCCCACGCTTCAGCATATCAGCTCCCTCACGCCTCTGGGCGCACGCGCTTCCGCTGACCTCACAGTCTCACCATCCCACTTCTGACACCAATGCAGCAAATTCAGGGGGGCAGTCCGGGAACCGCCACAACTGGGGCGCGAACCCGTGTCTCCCGCTCCACAAGTGACAACGTTAAGCAGTCGAGTAAAGGGTCCGACCTGTTAGTCAAGGACCAACGTGTCTATTTATCCATGCACGTTACACTACCCTCCTCCTTCGGGAAGCGTGTCCCCACACTTAAGCATATCAGCTCCTTCACGCCTCAGGGCGCATATGCTTCCGATGGCCTTACGGTCTCACCATCCCAGTTCTGACACCAATGTAGCGAATTCGGGGGACAACGCAACCACAGGACCTGCTGCGGCCGGGAAGCGAACCCCTATCGCCCGCACCGCAGGAGACATCGCTAACCACTCGACTAAAGGGTCTGACCCATTGGTCAAAGACCAACGTGTCTACTTATCCATGCACGTTACACAAGGATTCTCCATGAGACAGAATAACTGATATTCTTATCTACCAATGACCAAAGGTGGCGGCTTAAGGCCGTTGCATTTTTTGCATGCTCATTTCTGAAGCTACTCATATGGGCGTTAAACCTAATTTTAAAATGTCCCTCTGTTAATACCACGTAAGTGTCCACATTGCAGTTGTCTTCTCTTGTCACCGATGCCAGGTAGATGACTCCCTCTATCTGGCATTTCCTTCTAGAAGGCACAATGCCTTAGCACGGCATTTGCAGTTGGAGGTGCTTGGTTGTGGTGAGGGGGTCTGTGCCTTGGCCATGATGCTTGTGTTGTGGGATGAAATAACCTGCTGAACATTTGGCATGCAGCTGTAGCTCATTTTGACAGTGTTTCTGTTGAATATTTTTCTCAATAGATTGTCTGGGGTAAACCACTCATCCAAAAGCTTGAAAAATTGTTTTCCAATATTAGAGGCCACGGTGTCGCTGTAGGGAGGATTATAACAGGTAATGTTCCGCCTTCTGCTGCGATTTTTTTGTTGTTGTTGCTGGCTGTCGCTAATTGGTGGTGGGTTGTACTTAAGTCTGAAATCATATCCACATGTTTGTAAGGCTTCCTGGTATGGGGGGGGGGGTGCTTCGTTAAAGATGGTTTTCCCGAATGATAAACATGAGAGTCTCTTGTTTATGCTCACTGGGATATTTTTCAAATGGAGGGTGGATGGTTGCTTTCTCTATGGATGTATTGCAGTATATTTTTGGGCTTCATGTACCATTTCTCAGGTCTAATGAGATGTCGAGGAGGTCAGTCTGTTTTTTGTTAGCCTCAATTTAAATTTTTAGTCCATTGTTTGCAAATATACTACACATTTTCGTTTTATTCTCTCTTCTCTTGCCGGTTTGTTGCAGACTGCCAGCCCATCGTCTCTATATAGCCCGACGTTGATGTCTAGGACCTGTAGGTGGGACAACAAGCACAAGCCCACTAGCTCACAAGTCTCTGCCCTGTCGAAGCTGCCCATGGTCACGTCAAATTTGCTTCTGCCATGGGATTCCCTTGTGGTATAAGATTGGCATGGGCTATTATGTCTCTGTCTTGGTGGGATATTTTGGTGTATGTTGAGGCAAATTCAATAGCTTTGTCTAGTAGCTCTTTAGTTATGGAGGGGTACAATTCACAGATATCAAAGCACATGAACATATATCTGCTCTTGTCATTTATGCCCCTAAACCATTTCAATACTTGGTCGGTGTTCTTCCACTGGTTTAAGGAAACCCTCTTCAGAATCGACCGATTAATATTTTCAATAATTTTTTTGCTGAGCTTACCTATTTCGGGCTTGGTGGGGTTGATAAGCCTACATGTTGGTTTGTTTTTAAAATTTGGTTTGTGGTCTTTCAGGGTGATAAAGGCTTGCTTCTGGGCAGTGACATCAATGTGGGTGTCTTATTTCAGATCTGACGCAATTTTTTTGTCCTTTAGGGTGATGTCTCTTTCAGCAGACTTCGCAGCCTTCTTGTATGATTTGGTGATGTTGCTGTGTAGAAGACTGTCATATTGATCGGTTTCTATTTTATAAAAATTAGAAGTTTTGTCAGCTGCAATGAAGAGTTTGTCATCTTCTTTTATTAATCTTGTGTCTTTATGGAGTTTCTTCTGGAAAGCTTTGTTTGGGCGCTTAAATTGAATGTTCTGGGTGATTCTGAGCATACCCTCTGCAAGTGACAACGTTAACCAGTCGAATAAAGGGTTCAACCCATTAGCCAAGGGCTAACGTGTCTACTTATTCATACACGTTACACTACCCCCCTCTTTCGGGAAGCGCGTCCCTGCACTTCAGCATATCAGCTCCCTCACGCCTCTGGGCGCAACAACAAAAAAAAGCGAAACAGAAGGCGGAACATCGCCTGGTATAATCCTCCCTACAGCAACACCGTGGCCTCTAATATTGGAAAACAATTTTTCAAACTTTTGGGTGAGTGCTTTACCCCAGACCACCAATTGAGGAAAATATTCAACAGAAAAACTGTCATAATGAACTACAGCTGCATGCCAAATGTTCAGCAGGTTATTTCATCCCACAACACAAGCATCATGGCCAAGGCACAGACCCCCTCACCACAACCAAACACCTCCAACTGCAAATGCGCTGTTAAGGCATTGTGTCCTCTAAAAGGAAAATGCCAGATAGAGGGAGTCATCTACCTGGCATCGGTGACAAGAGAAGACAACTGCAATGTGGACACTTATGTGGGATTAACAGAAGGCCCTTTTAAAATTAGGTTTAACGCCCATATGAGTAGCTTCAGAAATGAGCATGCAAAAAATGCAACAGCCTTAAGCCGCCACATTTGGTCATTGGTAAACAAGAATATCAGTTATTCCGTCTCGTGAAAAAATCCCTGCAGAGAGTAATGCATATTCAGTTAGGGGTAAAAAATGTAACCTGTGCTTGGCAGAAAAGCGTTTTATTATTTGCAGACCTGATATGTCCACTTTGAATAATAGAAACGAATTGGCCACGAGCTGTAGATACTGAAAAAAATATCTCCTTTGTAAATATAAGTAAAACATCTTTATTATCCCCCCCCCAATTAGATGATACACATATGACATTTATTAGGTTTTTTAAAATATGCCTTTTTTTAATATGCTTTTTTTAATATGCTTTTTTAAATATGTTTTTTTTTAACTACCTGTCCTCCCAACTGTGCCCCAACACCACCCCAATATATAATTCACATAAGTTACCTTGTTACCCCAGTCCCATTGGTTGTAATGTTTTCTACCCTTCCATTGGTTGCTGTGCATCATAAGTACCTACCCCACTGGCTGTTATAATTTGAATGTTTCTCCATCTGATTGGTCGATGTCCAACCGAAATTAGGGGCGTGGCACTGGACAGTGTAACTGTATGATTGTTTGTGAAAAAAACATTAGCAGCTGATGAGTGCAAGACGCACGAAACAGGCCTGTACTGCTATGCGTTAAAATATTTTTCCTGTATCCGTGTTCATATTCCACTCCTCATTAGTCGAGCACTCAACACCATTGACGGTTTCGGGAAAAAAACGCTATATATATAAATATCCTTTATTTATCTACTGCATGCATTTATCCATCTATCTGCCTAGATACCTGTCTGTCATATCATACCATATCATACATCATATCAATTTATCCGTCTATATATCTGTTTGCCTGCCTGCCTGTCTGTCTACCTATCAATCAATCTAATTCATGAAATATTTCATCCATTCACCCATGCAGCGACTTCTTTACTGGGTTGTCAACCATCCAGTCTTTCATGGTGACACCCACCTTTTCCAGCTCATCACTTCCCAGCCTTCCGTCTCCGTCTACATCCAGATATCTGAACATGGTGTCCACCAGCATTCTCTTCTCCTCCATGTCTCTCTGCTGGCTCTGCTCCCCGGCGTTATGGACCTTGGGCTGCATGTCCAGTAGCATGCTCTTCAGCCTGTTGTACTCCGACATGGTGCATGCATCGCCTGAAAACACAAAACAAACAGTGGAGAAGATGCTGATTAACCTAATTCATCGACACTGAAACATTTGGGTGTGAAGCTTACAAATGGCTTAAATGCGTTGTGTGTGTTTGTGTACATGATTGTTTACTCATCTATAGATTTAAGTATTTAATGTTTTCATGTTAACACAATTTGTCTGACAGCAATTCGGTGCAGGAGGTCTAATTAATTATGAGTAATCCTCAAATCCACGTGAAAGCAATAGGTAAACATTCTCATTTAAGCCTCTCTCGAGTCTTGTCCTCTTTGCTAGCTAGTGGATTAGCGTTTGCATATCCAGGGAGAGTGGGGCATCAAACCCCAGCCTCTCTCCATGGCTCTGCTTCTGATGAGGTAAATGAGAGCCCTCAAATTAATCAAGGCCAAAACTGAGTGTTTATTCCTACCACTTGAAGTAGGAATTATGCAAAACCCGTCAGCCCCGTGCTGTGTGGGTCTTGATATGAATGGAGGGCAGGGGAACATATGGGCACAAGAAGGAGGGAGAAAGAAAGAAGATAAGACCAGGCTCCCTTCTTTCTTTTTCATTTTTCCCCACATCCTCCCTCCCCTGTGCTACTCCAGCATGCACAGCCAATGCAGGTTAATGAGCAAGAGGAACAACAGTTCAAAAACATTTAGAAGCTCTGCCCCTAATCCCCAATCCCTTATTTCTCACCAAATGACAGAATCTCCTTTATCCAGACCATGCCCTGGTCCTCCTACTGTGAGGACTGAGGTCAGTAAATTTCCAATATCACAGCTGTTACCACAACTGTCACTACAGTGAAGTCAACATGGAGTTTAGCTATAGCCCATCGTGGAAAGAAAATGGCTCCTGCTGCAGGTATGTAAGTGATGCACATATTTGCAGACATATGCGTAAGGGGCCCTGTGATGGACTGGCGGCCTGTCCAGGGTGTCTCCCCGCCTGCCGCCCAGTGACTGCTGGGATAGGCTCCAGCATCCCTGCGACCCTGAGAGCAGGATAAGTGGTTTGGATAATGGAGTTATGGATATGCGTAAATATGCACAACCACACATACACACATAGCATAGACAAATGTGTGTTTCACACAGACAACACACACAAAGGCTTACTTGATGCAGGTGTTAACATTTCTTGGGCATGGGTGACTCTAAACAAGGTCTTAAACAACCTCACAGAGGTAATGAACTTATTATCCAACCTGACTGCACAATCTTGGAAAAATGCTGCTGCTAAAGTGACTCTTTAAAAAGTGGTGAATGGTGATTTCAATTTCACTGTAAATCTGATTAGTACAACCAAGTCACGATCATTTTAGGAATTTTTGAAGAAGTATTTCAGCACACACAGTGTTTCTAACCCTTGGCTTCATGTGGTATAATAGCAAATGACCAGGCATGGTATATCTCCAGTCCATGCTAAACCAACAAAGGTGTTTACAGTGGATTAAGAAATATCAGCACTGGCAGGGCATCTGGGTAGTGAAGCGGTCTATTCCGTTGCCTAACAACACGGGGATCGCTGGTTCGAATCCCCATGTTACCTCTGGCTTGGTCAGGCGTCCCTACAGACGCAATTGCCCGTGTCTGCGGTTGGGAAGCCGGATGTGGGTATGTGTCCTGGTCGCTGCACTAGCACCTCCTCAGGTCGGTCGGGGCGCCTGTTCAGGGGGGAGGGGGAACTGGGGGGAATAGCGTGATCCTCCCATGTGCTATGTCCCCCTGGTGAAACTCCTCACTGTCAGGTGAAAAGAAGCAGCTGATGATTCCACATGTATCGGAGGGGGCATGTGGTAGTCTGCAGCCCTCCCTAGATCGGCGGAGGGGGTGGAGCAGCAACCGGGATGGCTCAGAAGAGTGGGGGTAATTGGATGGGCACAATTGACAATTGGGTAGAAAAAAAAAGGGGGGGGGGAAGAAAAATCAGCACTGTACTGTTGATTAGTGGAAAAGCTGAATTCCAGTTCTAACAGTACCTCTTCAGTGGTAGACTCAGGACTGGCGTAAACAACATGTGGGAATGAACCCATCATGCATGGTTACAACTATACAGGCTAATGAGGGAGATGTTATGGTTTGGAGAGCATTCACCTCACATACACTGGCTCCATTAATACCTGTAGACTGAAGCTGTGACGCCAGAGCACACCTTATTGTAGTGGACCAAATTCAAACATTTATGGCCATAATGCACCCCCAAGTGATGGACAATTTCAGCAAGATGCCATAGTGCTAAAATTAATCAGAAATGGTTTGAAAAACATTCAGGTGAAGTGACATTTATGACCTGGACACCACAATCCCATGATATCAATACCGCTGACCAATTTCAGGACGAGCTGGAATGCAGCATCCTTTAAAGGAAGCATCCACCGACCAACCTATGGCAGTTGCTCGAAGCACTTACGTCTGCATAGTCTCCTTTAACACCGGGATGCTACAGGACCCCTGTTGAGTCACTGCCACTATGTGTGGCAGCTGTTATCAGGGCCAAAGGTGGTCCTACGCAGAATTGGACAAGGGCTTCCCGGTCACTGACTGTACAACCCATGACAATGTCACTGCTTCCTACAACTGCCTTTCCAACACACATTTCAGGATCATGCCACACTGAAGAATATTGTTGTGAATAATGTGATAAAGTATGCATCTTAAGAATATTAATTCAAACCTGACTGGGGTGAGGTGAAATGGGACGTGATACACTGCCTGAGCTCTAGGATAATACATTGTAGGTTTAAATGAGATACCACTCAGTTTTTATCCACTCCAACTGATCATATGTCAACTTCCAAAGTTTGACCATCTTAGCTTGAGACAAATAATAGTCTTAGGCCTGGGATACATACCAACCAAGAGGGCTTTATGAGGGCAAGGTCCGCAGACAATATTAAAAGATTGTTACATGCTATGAGGTTAAGCCAGACCGAAAGGCTCTCAATTACTTCCACTTCCCTGGATGCTGTAAAAGCTTCTGATGATATGCAATGGGAGCTTCTTTTCACGACCTTCTTTCTACCTTCTTCTATTTTGACTACAGAACTTCACGGTTGCTCTTTGAATTTCCTGGTGTTTATCATCTTCCCCGGAATGATGGCAGTTACCATTACAGTTTATGTTAGTATTACAGGTTTCGAGTATTTTAATACTTGTCAACATGTGAAATGAGGACTGTATGTACTGGTGGTATATTGTCCGACTGTGTTATGCCTAAAATACTACTACTGCTACTTTCGGCTGCTCCCGTTAGGGGTCGCTACAGCAGATCATTCGTTCCATCTCTTCCTGTCCTCTGCATCTTCCTCTGTCACCCCAGCCACCTGTATGTCTTCCCTCACCACATCCATAAACCTCCTCTTTGGCCTTCCTCTTGTCCTCTTCCCTGGCAGCTCCATATTCAGCATCCTTCTCCCAATATACCCAGCATCTCTCCTCCACACATCTCCAAGCCATCTCAATCTTGCCTCTCTTGCTTTGTCTCCAAACCGTCCAACTTGAGCTGTCCCTCTAATATACTCGTTCCTAATCCTGTCCTTCTTCATCACCCCCAATGGAAATCTTATCATCTTCAACTGTGCCACCTCCAGCCCCGCCTCCTGTCTTTTCATCAGTGCCACTGTCTCCAAACCATATAACATAGAGGGTCTCACAACCATTTTGTAAACCTTCCCTTCAACTCTTGCTGATACCCTTCTGTTGCAAATCATTCCTAACATTCTTCTCCACCCACTCCACCCTGCCTGCACTCTCTTCATCACTTCTCTTCTACTCGCCCCGTTACTTTGTACAGTTGACCCCAAGTATTTAAACTCATCCACCTTCGTCACCTCTACTCCTTGCATCCTTGGCCTTCCACTGTCTTCCCTCTTGTTCACGACTCATTCACCCATGTGTTTGTGAACAAGAGGCAGGGGTTTTTAATACTTGTCAGAGTGTTAAATGAGGACTGTACTGTGCTGGTGGCCTATTGTCTGACTGTGTTATGCCTAAAATATTCTTCATACTCTTATACTTTTGATTTAAAATAAATTATTTGTTGTGAACCTCATTTGCTATTTGAGAAATTACTTAGGTTGTCAATTGCTATTGAAGGGTACTGACAAATGCTAAGATGGATCACTTATAAAGAATATGCACCATTTATGATTCAGTGTAGGGCATTATAGATTACATCATTAATTTTCTTGCTGTGTATTATAGGTATGCTAAGAGTGGTTTGCAATAATGCACTTCATAGAAAATGCTACCCCAAATTTAAGTCCATAATGTGGGAGACACATTAAGGGCCACAATGAGCATTTGGTCACTAGCATGCTCCAAATAGGGCAACTTCAAAAAATTTGAATCTTTTAATAAATTCTGCTGTACAGCTTACAATAGTACATCAATTGACAGACCATTAGGGGAGATGAAATGGGCTTTTAATTTGGAAGATCTGCTAATGAAGTACATCTATCAAGGGAGTGTCAGCATGTTTTTATTCGGCAGGAGAGGTCATCTGCAATAACAGAAGATATTTTGACAAGCCATTAATCCAAAAATTCTCAATTATGTCCTATTTTTTTTCTTCTCGCTGGCATGACCTTTCACACACAGTCACACATGGTTGCTGAGTGACACACAAACACATGAAATCCTTGCAGGAGCTCATGCACACAAGTGTAGACACTGGAAATGAGAATAAAAAGCCATGCATAAGAACCTTTTATGTATCTATCTTACATGCAGGCTTATGCGTGTGCAAACACAAATACACACACACACACACACACACACACACACACACACACACACACACACACACACACACACACACACACAAACATACACAGTGTAATTTACACTTTTGTGCTGGCTGGTGGCAGTAATGTCAAGGTCTTGGCTAAATCCCTGTTCAATGTTATTCCTGCAAGGCGAATGAAGCGTGAGATGGATCAGACATGAGGGATCATCACCTAGCTGTCATCCCCGTTCGCACTCTGTGAGGACAGAGCAGAATTAACAACCCATATTGATTTACACCCTGTCATATAAGGGGAGAACAATCCCTCCCTTGCATGAGACACTGTGGCCCAGTACTGTTTGTACGGAGCAAAATAGTAATTATTTTACTCGGTTTCCTGTACCTGGAAAAGCCCATCACAAATTTAATTTAACTGTGTGTACATCTGCAAAGCATTGTGAAAACAGTTAATATTATTGTCATATTCATAGCAGGTATGGATGTAATGATAACAATAACAATAAGGTGGTTAGGAAGGGCATTCCAGGGGTGAGATTGGGCTCTGATGAGGCCCCATCTCATCAGCTGAAAAGCCTTGAAACCAGGTTTGGTTGGCTGTTTTGCAAACCTGAGGGGAAACTGGGTGCCAGTACAAAGAATGTAGAATAGGGGTGTGACTGTTTGCGCATTCACCCCAAAACTGTTTGGTACAAAGGTTATGGAGATTAAAGCATTAAACTATTTGGCACAATGGCATTTGATACGCCCGTAGTCGAATTGAATGTGGTCTGTAATTACACACCACTGTCTAGAAAACAACGTGATCTGTGTTAAACGCCACTACGTGAAACACACAGTAAATTAACAAAAATGTCAAATATAAGTTAATGCATTATTTTTGAGATGAAATATATTACACAGATGGAACTGCTCAAAAGGCACCTGGCGGGAACAGAATTTGTGTTTAGCTCATCATCCAAACTCATCATCTTCTTATCACAGACTCTTGTAAAGTTAGCACATAGTATATCTTATGCCACTGTATTGTTTATAAGGATGGGGATACCTGCAGTCAGTTGAGATGGAAGAGGTCACTTAGATGAGTGATGAAATGTTTCTCCCTATAAATGTTGTGTCCAGACGAAATGAATCAATTTTCTGTGATTTTCTTACCTGGATTATTAAGGATACATCAAAACATTTTGACTCATTTCGGCAAGGAATAACTTAAACTTTTACATGAGTATGAGTGAATGGCGCATAAGATGGCAGACTACAGGAGCCACCTGAGATTCAGCCCCAGATGCATACAGAGCGGATTTACACTTAAGAGCCTGCAAATGAAATCTTCTGTCAAGGGCCACCGAGCTACTAAGATCCTCTAGAAGGCACAGAGCCAGCTGTTGAATGAATGGCTGAGACAAACTTATTTTACCATCGACACTTTGAAAGCCAAAGAAGAGTAGATCCTACAGAGACTCACGTTGCATCTAGATGAGACCACTTTCTAACGCGTAATTGAGTTCACGGAGAAGGCTCCTCTTGCACAACATGGGAAGTCAAAAAACCAGGCAGCAAAAGAAGTTTGACCTACTTGCTGCACGCTAGAGACATTGGCATGGTAGACAGAGAGACGGACGTCGGACACACGCCAACGATGTGGAGAAGTGGTCGAAGAATCTGTCCGACAGACAACTCACCCAGGCAGAGAAGGACATCCTTGCTAAGGGGCTGAATTTTGCTATCACGTCAACGCAAATCCCGCAAGTGGAACTGATCACAGCCACGGAATCAGCGATCTGTAAAAATAACATCGCGGTCCTGGGAGCGGAGCAGCTGCAGACAAAAGTTTCAGCCTGCCTCAGCAATGTGAAGCTGCCACCATCCAACATCAGTAGAGACCAGAGGAAAGCACTCACGAATCTCAGTAAGGACAATAACATCATCATCCTTCCGGTGGACAAAGGCAGATGCACTGTTGTATTAAACCAGACAGACTCATGAGCAAGTTGTGATGTTACTTAGCAACATGGACACTTATGAGCCCCTGAAACGAGATCCAGGCAGTGGTTACAAGAAAAGGGTGATAGATTGTCTGAAGCTGTTAGAACAGGACAACGCTATTGACAGAACTTTGTACCACAGATTATACCCAGGGGAAGCTACACCTAGTCTGTATGGATTACCCATGATACATAAACAGGTTGTGCCATTACAGCCTATTGTTTGTATGATTAACTCAGTGACCTATAACATCTCTAAGTTTGTGGCGTTGTGCATATTCTTAACCCGCCGGTAGGCAGTAATGAACATCACAGAGCACTATGGGTTTTGTGGATAAGGTGAGCGACATCATAATGGAGGCAGATGAAGCAATTGTCTCTTATGACGTTATATAGATGCCCCAAGTGGCGACCTTTTGTTAGTGTCAGTGATGAGCTGCATTGCTCTGTAGTTATGAGTTACGAAGTAAACATCGTCACTTGAATTCTCTGCTCTGTTGCTGTATTTATTAACAGATATACAGATGTTACGGCTCTCTTCACATGCATTCCTGTTGATGAAGCAGTGGAGGTACATTACAAAATGACTCCAGTAGGACCACCCTTAACACTGACCAAGTGTGTCTGCTCCTGAAGCTGTGTCTTCAGTCCACATACTTCACATACAGGGGGTAGCACTATAGGCAGAGGCCTAGGTGTGCTATGGGTTCCCCAGTCTCACCTGTGGTGGCCAACTTGTATATGGAGAAAGGGGAAAAGAGGAATATGATGTCCTATCCAGGGACACCACTTAGTCATTGGTTCAGATTTGTGGATGACACCCAGGTTAAAATTAAATCTCAGGATGTACCACATTTCACCGACCACATTAACTCTGTGGACAACCACATCAAGTTCATCAGGGAGGAGGTGAAAAATGACAGGTTAGCCTTCTTAGACTGTGAAAGTACAATTGTTGATGGGGGACATTTGATTGTTGATGTTTACCTTAAACCAACACATACTGATCAGTACTTAAGGTTTGGCTCTCATCATCCACTCCAGCACAAACTAGGAGTCATTAGGATGCTGTACCACCGAGCTGACAATGTTGCCACCGATACAGCGGCCGGGGTAGGGGAGAAATCCCACATTAAACAGGCCCTGGTGTGGCTATTCTAACTGGGCATTTGTCAAAGCCAGGAAGACGCCCAAACAGTGCACCAGCCAACTGAACAGAGGAGAAGGACAACAGCTGTCTAAGCATAAACCAGTAGTGATTCCGTATGTGGCGAGAGTGTCAGAACAGTTCAGACGCACATTTTCCAAATGCTGTATCTCAGTTGCTTTCAAACCCCAAAACACACTGTGCCAGAAACTTGTCCACCCCAAGGATCAGGTCCCCGGAACAAACAGCGATAGAGTTAGATAAACAGAGCAATATTTGGGTCAGATCCTTTAGTTGACTGGTTAGGGCAGTCGCTTGTGGTCCGGGCTATTTGGGTTTGATTCCCGCCTGTGGCAGATTCCTTTTGGCGGCACAGTGGTGCAGTGGTTAGCATTGTTGCCTCACAGCAAGAAAGTCCTGGGTTCAAACCCCGGGGTAATCCGACCTTGGGGGTCATCCCAGATTGTCCTCTGAGTGGAGTTTGCATATTCTCCCGGTGTCTGTGGTGGGTTTTCTCCAGGTGTTCTGGTTTCCCCCACCATCAAAAAAGACATGAATGTTAGGGTTAATACTCCTGTCTGTGCCCTTGACTGAGGCATGGCAAGACAAACTGGAGTTGGTCCAAGGTGCTGCACGGCGGCTGCCCACTGCTTCTAGCTACACAATTAGGATGGGTTAAATGCAGAGCGTAATTTCCCTACATTGATCAATAGAGTTTATCAAAAAATAAATACATCTAAAAAATATATATAGTGTACACTGTTAAGTGCCAGGATGATTGCTGTGATTTGTATATTGGGGAAAGGACTCCGCAGTCTCCACCCATCTACAGGCCAGTGGCCACTCTTTCAAGGATGAGGATGTGCACATCCTTGATAGGGAGGAACGCTGGTTTGAACGGGGAGTCAAAGAGGCCATCTATGTGAAGAGGGAATGACCATCCCTGAATCAAGGGGGGGGGGGGCTAAGAGTACATCTGTCGCTGTCTTACAATGCTGTGATTGCAAACATTCCCAAATCCTCTGTGAATAGTACACATGGCCATTGTAAATTTAGTTAATGGTGATGGCAATTTGCATATGAAACTAATCGTTGTTTTCGGTTGGATACCTGCAGTCAGTTTAGACTGAGGAGGTCACTTAGATGAGTGATGAAACGTTTCTCTCAGTAAACGTTGTGTCCAGATGAACTGATTCAACATTCTCTGATCTTCATATCACAGCCCAGCTGTGACACTACTCAAAGAAACATCAGACACGTTTGGTTACATTTCTAAGCCTGTGTTTGAAGACCGTTTCTTTTTTTCCTTTTTTATGTGTTGTTGCACAACACCTTAACATGAACATTTGTCCTTGCCAACCAATGTAAGTGTCATTATCATCAATATCGCTCTCTGAGGGCAACGCCATGCTAATGCCCGCAACCTGAACAGCCAACAGGTGAACGACTTCATCAACTTGTACCAGAAATAAATGAGAAATAAATAAGCAGACACATCGTATACCAATATTTTTACAGGCAATGTGTTTTTTGTAGAGATTGTTTAAGTTTTATGTGGAAGTCTTGCCAAGTTGCTTTTAACATTTTTTGTAATTTCATTTCAAGTCAATTTGTTTCAACTTATTTCCTGATCAAAGTTGAAAATCTTCAGGACAGAGTTTACAAAATTATATGGACATTTTTCATTCTTTCCTTTTTATTTTTTAGATTTTCACCCTTTTTCTCCCGAATTGTATCCGGCCAACTACCCCACTCTTCCGAGCTGTCCCGGCCATTGCTCCACCCCCTCTGCCGATCCGGGGAGGGCTGCAGACTACCACATGTCTCCTCCAATAAATGTGGAGTCACCAGCTGCTTCTTTTCACCTGACAGTGAGGAGTTTCGCCAGAGGGACGTAGCATGTGGGAGGATCACGCTATTCCCCCCAGTTACCCCTCCTCCCAAACAGGTGCCCCGACCGACCAGAGGAGGCGCTAGTGCAGCCACCAGGACACATGCCCACATCCGGCTTCCCACCCACAGACACAGCCAATTGTGTCTGTACGGATGCCCGACCAAGCTGGAGGTAACACGGGGATTCGAACTGGCGATCCTCAAGTTGGTAGGCAATGGAGTAGATCGCTATACTACCCAGATGTGCAACCCCCACCCCCATTTTTTTTTTAATGAACCAAGAAGGAATTCAAACCATGATCTAAAATCTAAGGTACAGAGCCGTAAGTTTAGTGAACCAGTACACCCTTAGTGTGGAATGAGTATCAAGTGTTCATGTTTGTGCACAATGGGTTGGACAAAAGCAAAAGAAGCAATAGATGTGTAATCAAATTCAGCATCCGGGTAAGAGCAGCAGCTGGTACACGCCAGCGCTCCCTCTCCCACACACCTTTAGTGGGAAACACGGGTGACACTGGAAAAGGTAGATGTGTGGCGATTTACTCAAGGACACTTTCACTTTGCGTGGGATTGCATCTGGGAGGTTTTGGTAAAAAGGCAGTCCCTCAAACCATTAGGCTACCTAGTACACTGTCCACACACATCTTTTATCCACAGCAAGGGAGTTGATGTTCCATCTGAAAACACAGAGAGTCACTCCTGTATCAAATGTCCTCCGATTCTCTCTCTCTCTCTCTCTCTCTCTCTCTCTCTCTCTCTCTCTCTCTCTCTCTCTCTCTCGTTCTGCTGAACTCAGCAGCAGCAGCCACTGCAGAGAAATATCTATCTGTATTATAGCGCATCCACCCCTGACTCTAACACTGTTTTATTGTACTAGAGGGACTAGGACTGTCTTTATTGCCCATTTGAAATGTTAGCTGCTCAAGTGAGTGATCCAAGGCTGCTCGCACCATGGACGCCCAATGTCCCGAAGACACAGCCACTCGCAATAGCTCCCCCTTTGCCACTGAAAACATCCCCACAGCTCACTCTTTATAAATGTCAGTGGGGGTAGGGAACAAATGGAAGGAGGGTAGGGGGCTGAGGGAAGAAAGTTCCCATCCCAAGGCTGTGGACACACTTTGTGATAACACAGGATGTCGGAGTCTTTAACAGTAGCTGTATATGAGATTTATATTTAAGAGGTCAAAATGCAGAGACCTTAAAATATGGTGTGTGTCTTTGTGCACTTGTGCGCGAAAATGTTTTTAACACGCATAGTATTTGTTCAACAGCAGCTTAATATACCCATAGCGGCCCATTGTTGTGCACTTCTCCATTGTGAGAAACCAAGTTTGCTAATAATCTACAAGGAAGAAGAAAGCCATTTTATTTTGTCATTTTACAGTTACAATTAATGTGTTCTCTGCATTTAACCCATCCTATTGTATAGCAGCAGTGGGCAGCTGCAGCACCCGGGGGCACAGACAGGAGTATTAACCCTAACATGCACATCTTTTTGATGGTTGGAGGAAACCGGAGCAGTTTGCTGAAAATGTTGCATCGGTTGCTCGCTCCTGCAGATTTCTCCTCTATAACATCAGGAGGATTCGTCCATTCCTCACCGACGAGACGGCACAGGTGCTCATCCAGGCTCTGGTCATCTCCCGGCTGGACTACGGCAACTCCCTCCTTGCTGGCACCCCGGTGTCGGCCATCAGATCTCTGGAGCTTGCTCAGAAAGCTGCAGCTCATCTGGTGTTCAGCTGCCCTAAGTTCTCCCACACAACTCCCCTTCTCATGTCCGTACACTGGCTCCCAGTAGCTGCTCGCATCCAGTTTAAGACACTGGTGCTAGCCTACAGGGCAATGAAAGGAACAGCTCCTTCCTATCTCCAGGCCATGGTAAAGCCCTACACCCCCGCCCGACCACTTCGCTCTGCTGCCTAGGGACGCCTGGTCACCCCGTCGCTCAGAGGCCCCTGCTGCCGATCGACCCGGTCACGGCTCTTTTCTGTCCTGGCCCCACAGTGGTGGAATGAACTCCTCACTAATGTCAGGACAGCGGAGTCGCTGCCCACCTTTCGGCGCAGGTTGAAAACTCACCTCTTCAAGAACTACTATCCTGTTACTTGTTCTTAGCACTTATTGTATTCACTCATTTAAAAAAAAATCTCTTTCTTGAACTTTTACTTTAGCACTGGTTTTGCTCTTAGATGCTTATTTAGATGCACTTATGACCTCTGATGACTAGTAGTTCTCCTGATTTCCTATGTTAAATGCACTTATTGTCAGTCGCTTTGGATAAAAGCGTCAGCTAAATGACTGTAATGCAACCCACGCAGACAACATGCAAACTCCACACAGAAAGGACCTGGGACGACCTGGGTTTCAAACCCAGGTCGTCCCTTCTTGCTGTGAGGCAGCAGTGCTAACCACTGGGCCACTGTGCCGTCCCTCTAAACGATATATTACGACATTGTGCATAAATACAAAAAAAAAAAAAACTACAGCGCTTTCCTTTCCTAGAAATGATGTATGGACATCTCTGGCATGAGTCCTTTAGATGAAGGCTCCCTATTGTGCCCCCAAGGACGTTTGAAATGTATGTCTACCTGGCCTCCTGCAAGCAAAACAATGAAATTATTCATCACTAATGTGTCTATGTGCTGCCAATGTGGGATGATGAGACTAACCACACAGGTAATTGCGGACATGATGGACAATCCATACCCCCACAAGGTCAGCAAGGTCTGCAGGAGTGCCAAGTCAACAGTTAATGGCTGATACATATCAGATGAGTCTCACTTTACATTGTCTTTGCTGGCTGCTGTTTGACACAGCATGGCATCGGCTCAATAGTCTTCTCAGGATACGAAACCTTTTCTGTGATTTTAAAGACCGATAAAACACTCATATAGCTGGGTCTTTTGAATTGTGAAGTTTTTGTGTGTGTGGTACTGTAATAGTGATGAGAACTGCTAATCATTAGACAATGTTAACAAAACCTTTGTAATCGGCATTGTGTTGCGATGGTGATCATCATGTAAATGCTCAGCCTTTCACCACGGCAAAGCCAACATGTATATAATAATAGCATGGTTAAAGATTGCTAAATTTTGAGATGGGATATTTCCAAAAAACTTTTATTTCTGTTGTTTCTTTTTTAATCTGATGTAAACTAGTCCCCGATTGTCAAATGTAAATACATAGTAAACGGCTAACACTACATCCTGAGAGTCCTATGAGTTTGATCTATTCTTTAATTCTGTTTGCCTTTTTTTTTTTACAAACTGCAGGAAACAATGCCATGTTTCCACGCCTCTGTGTAAATCCCTCTTCTAGGCTGAGTGCTTTATGAAGATGAATGCCGAATAAAATTAATAATTCTAGCTTGTCAAAAAATTAATTGGAACAAGGCCCTTGGGAAACAATTTTGAAAACAATATCCATAAGGACCTTCTTTGCTGTTAGGACTGTTAAATGTGTCTTGGTTTGGCGCCTCCCTGATCTGAAAATGCAAATAATGAAAAAGCAGCAATTAATATGGAAGTAGCCATGGCTCAGTATGTCACAAGATGCAGTACGCTTACATCAAATATGGTGGTGAGATATATTAGCACAGCTTGATTATATCTCAGCTCCAGCATTTTACTTCAAGTGAAATTGGGGGCATCATAAAATAACAATTTACAATTATTATTGTAATCTAAAAAAAATCAAATAGTATCGTCATGTCAAAATCTTACTTGATAATAATTCTAACAACAACATATAGGTTAAGCAGTTGGTGAAAAAGTATTAAGCTAAGCTCTCAGCTCTTACACACACACACACACACACACACACACACACACACACACACACACACACATACACACACTACAAGCTGGGCCCTGGGAATCTCACAACACAAATCCTCCACCAGTTGTCAGTGAATTGTTTGGTTTAATCATCAAGATTGCATCTCTGTCATAATAATCATCATTGAAAATGTGCTACTCAACCAGCCCTAACTGAAACCATCATTACACAACACTGAGCAATCTGAAAAAGTTTGCATCATTTCAAGCAGGCAATTTTACAGGAGTCCCTAGGTAGGCTGATGTTTACCTACGTCTTTTACCCATTAGCCAAAGCATCGGCCCCACAACACAAAACAAACACCGGTTTACGTGAGCCAACAAGTTGTGCTGTTCAGTACACACATCATTCAAACCTCCATCACACCACCTGAACTTGCTTGCGGCCTGCTGTTGTGTATCACAGGGGAGAGTTTTGGTTGCATCTTTATACTTTGTTTTGCTGAGTGAGGAATTGTTGTGCGAACTCAGGGAAGATATAACAGAAAAGTGTGTGTGTGTGTGTGTGTGTTCACTCAAGTGCGTGCTTGTTCTTGTTTGCAGGAAAGACACCAGTCCATGCACAAGAGGAACAATGAAAATGATAAAAGGGTATATTGATGATCCTGCCTTTCAGTGGATGACCATGTCAAATGTTAAGTACTACTTTTGGCCGAAAGCATGCTTTCACGATTCATGTCAAGCGAGGGTCTGTTCTTGGGAACCTAGTGCGGTGGGCAATAACCCCCTATTACAGCCGCTAAAAAGTCATGATTCGAAGTTTAAAGGCAATCCTCTACCCCTCTCCCAACACATAATTCTCGCTGGTTTTTTAATGTTGCTGCTAGATTTACTGGGTACAGGTGTGCTGTCAGCTCTACGGTCTTGGCATACTCGCAGCCGAGTGGATCTGTGTGGTTGGAAAGTCTTATCAGACTCCACGCAGCTGGGTGCTCACTAAAGGAGAAACTCATTGCAACACCAAAGTTCTTGGCAAAGCAGTGAAGGAGAAAGAGCGTGGTTACATTCACCGCCTGCCTCCCCCCACCTGTCTTCATCTACCATCAAGACCGTCGCTCCTCGAACTGCACATCGGCACCGTGCACGTCAACGCCGCACTGTATATCTTTCTCACTTTCCATCCATCTGACTCTATTGCCTCCACCTGACACTCCCACTAACTCTCGACGCCACACATCTTGTCAGCTGGAAGAGGAGCACGCTGATAAAACGGCACAGGATCAATGGGTTTCTAGCAAAGTACTGAAAAACAAGTGGGTCAGATGTCGGAAATCAAAAAGAGGCTGCGGTGAAATAAGATAGGGAAACATTCCCGATTACCTCTGGGATATACTGTGCTGCAGTATTTGGTAAAAAAAGGAATTCAATCCCTGGATTCAAGCTGTGTGCTGGTGGAAAGCCAGTGGATGTTTGTTGCTGGCTGTAAAAAAGCTCCACAGAACATTTTGCACACAGTCACACCTCAAGAGCATTATTGTATAATCCTTTTTTTGGGAAAAAAATACAAAAACATATTGATATATTTACAGTCACAGTAGGTGAAATACAAAAAATATTGATATATTCACACTCACAGTGGGTGGCCTGTTACAAATTCATCCCTGGGAAACACAAATTGTTAATTACCTTCGTTGCTTTAGTAAAAAGTAGACAGCAGCATATTTTCTAAAGGCAATGTAAGTGGAATCCAGAGTCATCAACACTAAGATGACCTCCATGACCGTAAAGCTAGTCAAAATAAACTCATTTTGTCATTGCAGTCTCAGCAAAAACAAAAACAAGTCCTCTATATAGCAACCGGCACACCCTGCATATAACGTAAACACAGTTGCACTTGCACCCCTTGCCCTCGTGAAGTGGATTTAGTCAAAGAAAATAATTACCAGGCCCCTGTGCTTGCTAATAGATTGAGACTGGAAACAAGCTCAGGCGTTGATTACATTTTTGGCATCCATCTTCCTGTCTCCACTACACCTGCAGTGTGAGCTGCAGTAATCTCGAGGCCCCTCACAGCCCTTGCTGGGAAACACAGGCTGCTGTCTGAGGATCCCAGGGGGATGCAGGTTTTAAATTGCCTGGTGAATGGGAGCCGGGGAAGGTGGGTGCCTTGGGCTGTATGTGGCCTAATAGAACCCCCATTCGTAACAGAGGACCCTGGACCAAAATCCAACATTAACCTGCCCACACACTGCAATGACCTTGTGGGGAAAGTTTCTAAGGGAATTGTGGTGAAGAACTACTTTAACTAACTCAAAGAGGGAAGGTAGCCTATAGCTATTCACAATATTTTTAAATGTGGTTATTGCAACAAAGTTTTTGGCACAGTGTTTGCATTTAACACAAAAACCACACCATGTTACGTCACTGTGTTGCTATGTCTTGAAAGTTAACATAAATTTGGGTTGCAACACATTCCTAAATAGTGTACCTACTGACAATGACATACAGGCGGCACAGTGACCCAGTGGTTAGCGCTGTCGCCTCACAGCAAGAAGGTCCTGGTTTCGAACCCCCCGGGTGGTTCAACCTTGGGGGTCATCCCAGGTTGTCCTCTGTGTGGAGTCTGCATGTTCTCCCCATGTCTGCGGTGGGTTTTCTCCGGGTGCTCCGGTTTCCCCCACCATCAAAAAAGACATGCATGTTAGGGTTAATACTCCTGTCTGTGTCCTTGATCGAGGCATGGCAAGACGAACTGGAGTTGGTCCCCGGGTGCTGCACGGCGGCTGCCCACTGCTCCTAGCTACACAGCTAGGATGGGTTAAATGCAGAGCATAATTTCCCCACGGGGATTAATAAAGTATATCAAAATCAAAAATACGGTTTTTAATGCTTTAATAATTGAAAAATGCAGACCTGAAAATTTCTGGGAACTTGTTTGGTCAGTGGTTGGTTACCATCATCACATGTTTTATCCTTGGCCCCCTTAATGAAGTGTGAGCAAATTAAAATGACTGGGAAACCTTTCATTGTTGATGAATTCCTGCCACAGCGTGACAGCAAAGTAAATTGTCTGTTACTGCTAAGCGGGGTCTTGGTTGTCAGCATCTCTGGACCTCATTACAAAATGTGGCCATGGTGATCAAAGCTCTTGAAACATCTGCTACACAGACAATTTATCAAACTGGGCCTGGCAAATCTATTTAAATAGGGCAGTGAAATTAAGTTTAAGATTGTTTCCTTTATTAATCCCCTTGGGGAATTTCAGTTACTGAAAATTAACCCATCCTAGCTGTGATCTGTGCGGCTAGGAGCAGTGGACTGCCGCCTTCATGCAGCGCCCGGGGACCGACTCCAGTTCTTTTCCCATTGCCTTGGTCAGGGGCACAGACAGGAGTATAAACCCTAACCTGCATGTTTTTTTTTTATGGTGGGGGAAACTAGAGCACCCGGAGAAAATCCACCGCAGACACGGAGAGAACATGCAAACTCCACACAGAGCACAACCTGGGATGGGATGGGATGGGATGGGATGGACCCCCCCCCCCCACACACACACACACACACACACAGAGGACAACATGGGATGGGATGGGATGGGATGGGGTGGGGTGGGCCCCGGGGTGGGCCCCCCCCGGGGCCCCCCCCCCCTCCCCCCAAAGTTGGACAACCCCGGGGTTCAAATTCAGGACCTTCTTTCTGTGAGGCGACAGCGCTAACCACTGGGCCACCGTGCCGGTGCAGCCAGAGAAAGAGGAGAGAATCCAATTTAAAGAGAAGCGCATCAGCACAGCATGCAGAGAAAATGTACCACTTTCACAGAGGTCTAAGGTGAGAACAGAAAGAGAGCAAGAGCCAAAAGGGAACTCAACACAGTCCCTTCTAGTGGCAGCGTTTGTCATGGCTAAAATATCAGCGCTCATCACTTTGCTCCTTGGTGAAGAGGTAGCCGGCAAGTTAAAGTGCTACGATTCCTGCAGTAGTTTATGTGCCGGTCGATGTCGCCCAATACTGATGGATTAGAAAAGAGAGCTATGACGGAAAGACCCTTATACTTTCCCCCTTTTATCCCAAGTTGTTTTGTTTCATCTTAATTCTGTCTGCTGGTGTTAGCCTTCAGAGTGCTCTTCATCTTTTCCCTTTTATTTCTTTTCTTTACTTCACAACTTTGCCGCAGCCACGGGTGCTAATCTGAAGTATTTTGCGTAGGCGTCTTCTCTGACAGATAATTCTTTTTTATTCATGTCAGCGTGGCAGATTGGACGCATGCATCCACCTGCTGTCAGGGTGCGACGATGACACTGAGACGCGACGTCAACGTTGTTTTTCAGTTCGCCAGACTTGGAAATTCAACAAGAAGTCTCTTTTGTTTTTAAAAGGGAGAAAACTTTGCGTGCTTTACTGTGCTTTAATAAAAAAAGGAACTTCACCTAACATTTGAAAGGAGGCAGCGGTGACATTTCCATATACTTATGAGCATCACAAGTTAGAGGATACAGAAAATGCTAAGCCTCCTCTCCTAGGTCTTCTTTTTTTTTTTTTTTTAATCAAAATGTTCATTGGAAGAGAAATCACGTCAGGCCCAAACCTACTGCGAGGCATAAAGAGAAAATTAATTTCTTCTCTGATGTTTTCCCAAGAGGCACAGCAAATTGTTGGCCAATATTTGAGTCTCCCATTTCATACAATGGTAACAGTGTTTTCATTATCATCAGATGAAGCAATGACATGGAGCTAATTTCAACTTTGTTTTATGGCATCCCTCTATTATCACTCGCAGTACCTGTTGCCTCTAATTAATGAGAGGCAATGCAATTAGTTCATAAAATACTCATTCAAATCCTCACCCGATAATTACAGAAGAGTCATTGCTTATGCAAGCAAAATTAACAAGGTAAAGATACCGTCTCTCTTTTCTCTAAGATGCTAAAATAAACGGCACACCGGGGTCAACTATGTTTGTTTTGACCACCCACTGAAAAGAGGAAAGCCCGGGGTAATATGATGCATGTCTGTTAGCCAAAACGTTTTCTATTCTGCCTTTGGGAAAATTACTTTTTCTTTTCCAAACATAACTGAGTGTTGCGTTGCGTCAAATCTTAACACTTCACAGCACAATGCATACTTCTGCATTTTTCATGTCTTATTTCATTTTTCATAAAATGTATATTTACAGCTGCAATGCAACACATCTAAGAATGCAACTAGTAAAAAAAAACAAGACAATGACAAGCCTGCTCCCATAGATACCCATAGTGTCTGACTTATTGGATGAACAAGAAACCTGCTGGATTACATAGAGATGGATCCTATCTTGTGTCTTTCTCCTCTTCTTTCAGCTTGTTTCCTGTTTCTCAGGGGTCACCACAGCTGATTTTATAGTTTTTGTTTTTTTCCCCCTTTTTCTCTCCAATTGTACCCGGCCAATTACCCCACTCTTCCGAGTCGTCCTGGTTGCTGCTCCACCCCTCTGCTGATCCAGGGAGGGCTGCAGACTACCACATGCTTCATCCAATACATGTGCAGTCACCAGCTGCTTCTTTTCACCTGAGTGAGGAGTTTCACCGGGGGATGTAGCCCATGGGAGGATCATGCTATTCCCCCAAGTTTCCCCCCAAACAGGCGCCCTGACCAACCAGAGGGAGCGCTAGTGCAGCGACCAGGACACATACCCACATCCGGCTTCCTGCCCGCAGACACGGCCAATTGTGTTTGTAGGGACGCCTGACCAAGCCAGAGGTAACACGGGGATTTGAACCGGTGATCCCAATGTTGGTAGGCAACGGACTAGACCGCAACACCACCCGGATGCCCTGTGGATTTTATAGTTTCCATCGGTACCCTGTGAGGGCACAGCACCAACGGCGGTGTTAACCTGGGCCTCAGCCGATCCAGTATGGTCTGCATAATTATTTGGCAAAATTTTATGTTGGATGCCCATCCTGACACAACCACTAACCCTATGGACGGGACACAGGCAATGCGCTGGATGCCATCCCAGTAATCACGGACTTGCGCCCATACCTGTTGCTCCAAATTCTATCTCGTGTCTAACCTTCCCAAATTTGTGCTTTCTTCCGCCACACAGTATAAAGACGCGAGCCTGAATATTTGAAATTACATTCCCTTCGGGTTAATGGTCTACTACTTTCCTCCTCCGACTCAGTATCATTCCCATCTGTTTGACAAGAGAAGAGAAAATCCATAAATCAAACAGTGAAAATATATAAATCAAACAGAACAAGAAATGAATGAATACATTTGACCGCACTTCATATCCAACTGGTTGCCCCCGGGTGCGGAACTCGCACAGGATTGATATTGACTCATTAGGAGTTTACAGTGTGTCCCCCCCCCCCCCGACTGTCTGCCAGTGAGAGGAAAGCGGGCAGGGCAAGCCATTAACCAGAAAACAGAAGTAATGAGGGGAGAAATTAACAGAAACACAAACAAATAGCAGACGTTTTAGTGAATTCCCTGTCTGGCCTCCACTGATATTGCTTTCTGGTTGCTCCAATCTGCCAATTTATTACGTTAATAAGAAGAAGAGGCTACATGTTTTCTGCCGCTGTTTAGAGGAAGCCGTCAGCCACCCCCCAAAAATAGAACAATACAAACCACATCATTGCAGATGTGGTTTACTATTAATAATGAGTTAATAATGAGGTGACCTGGATGGACTGTGTGAGTTGTTCAGATCTCACCGGCCCTAAACTATTTAAAGAAATGACCAAGGTGCAAACACAGAGCAGGTACATTTATCACAGAGGCCGGGCACTTAAAAACATGTACCCCATTTCAACCCTGTTTCCCTTATGAGAATTGCTTACATTTTTTTCCCTCCCTCTTTCTCGCTGTGATTTGTTGAGGACCTGTTTAGTGACACAGAACACGAGTGGCGCATGACTTTCAAACACTTCAACCTCAGAGGAAGCTCTTTATTCAGAGCTGCTATTGCTTTTAGCTGACTTTACTGAGCCGACCTGGTTTTATTTTACTTTCTTTATTCTCCACTCATTCTTAGTTACCGTTGCTATCTCGGGCATTTACTGTTCTTCAATGTGATGATGGTGCCCATACCATTTATCCAGCTACAGTAAATCAATGGCTTCTGGAGGCCAGAGAACTTTTAGGAAGCCAACAGAGAAGCCTTCAGGATGCTTCTGATGGATGCTTACATAGCACACAGCTGGACTCTACAATCAGCATAAAACAACTCTATAAACTTTTTTTGCAGTCTAACTTGGCAGCTGAGTGCTGACAAGCCCCATGAGACACACCTGTGACAGTAATTACCCAACAGTTCCAATATTTTAGCATTTGTGTTTTTGGTTTCGATTAAAAATGACAAAATCCAGTACATCAGAATACCGGGTGTCACTTTTTTATGTTCCTCAGACACTTTTTTTTTTAAACCGTTTTGGATCAACAGTGTCCTCACTGACAAATACAAGTTGGGCACACAGGACAGTTGGCTGAGTGTCTCGCCCAGCTGTGATGGGAGCATCTAGAAAAGAGGGGTGGAGTTTAGAATAGGTCCGTAGTGCTGTATAGATTAAATCTCATTGCTTGGTTGAAAGATTTACATGTTCCAAAAGACAAAGACATACCCACTGGGTCGCTGTGCTCGTGTCAAAAACCACACACACACACACACACACACACACACACACACACACACACACACACACACACACACACACACACACACACACATATACTCACAAATCTATACTTGTGGGGCCCCCTCATTTACTACATTCATTTCCTAGCCCTTAACCCTAACCTAAACCACGCAAACTACATGCCTAACCCTAACCCTTATCCTAACCTTAACCTAACCCAAATTCTAACTGTAACCCTAAAACCAAGGCCTAACCCTAAAATAGACCCTTTTACTTGTGGGCCCCCATAAAATGGCCTCACAAGGTAGGTGGTTTCTGGTTTTTCTATCCTAATGGAGACTAAATGTCCCCATTAGGATAGACAAACATGGTATACACACACACACACGCACACACACGCACGCACGCACGCAAACACACACACACACACACACACACACACACACACACACACACACACACACACACACACACACACACACACACATCACAGAACCGAAAAAATGCTCAATTCTTAGTTATTTGTTTTGTGTGTGTGTGTGTGTGTGTTATTTGGGACATGTGTGGGTGTGATTGAGACATTGTTTTGGTGAGAGTGAGAGATTAGACACAGTGGATAATAACAGTAGGAGGCAGAATCAGAATGAAAAATAGATGGAGAGTAAAGTTAAAGAGAATATTCATTCATTCACTCATTCATCTTCAGCCACTTCTCTGGGGTAGGGTCGTGGTGGCAGCAAGCCAAGTATGGCACTCCAGACGTCCCTCTCCCCAGCAACGCCGTCCAGCTCCTCCTGGGGGATACCAAGGTATTCCCAGGCCAGATTGGACATGTAGTCCCTCCAGCGAGTTCTGGGTCTACGCCGCGGTCTCCTCCCAGTTGGCCGTGCCCGGTAAACCTCCAAAGGAAGGCGCCCAGGAGGCATTCTAATCAGATGCCCGAACCACCTCAACTGGCTCCTTTCAAAGTGAAGGAGCAGCAGCTCTACTCTGAGCTCCCTCTGGATGTCTGAGCTCCTCACCCTATCGCTAAGGCTGAGCTCAGACACCATCCGGAGGAAACTCATTTCAGCCGCTTGTATCTGCGATTTCACCCCTTCGGTAACTACCCAAAGCTCATGGCCATAGGTGAGGGTTGGAACGAAGATTGACTGGTAAATTGAGAGCTTTGCCTTCCAGCTCAGCTCCCTCTTCACCACAACGGTCTGGTACAACGTACACATTAGTGCTGATGCTGCACCAATCCGCCTGTCAATCTCCCGCACCATCCTACCCTCACTCGTGAAGAAGACCCCGAGATACTTGAACTCCTTCACTTGAGGCAACAACACATCCCCAACCTGGAGGGAGCAATCCACCATTTTCCGGTAGAGAACCATGGCCTCAGATTTGGAGGTGCTGACTCTCATCCCAGCCATTTCACACTCAGCTGCAAACCGCCACAGTGCATGCTGGAGGTCGTGTTCTGATAAAGCCCTCAAAACCACATCATCTGCAAAGAGCAGAGATGCAATTCTGAGGTTCCCAAAATGGACACACTCCTCACCTTGGCTGTGCCTTGAGATCCTGTCCATGAATATCATAAACAGAATGGGACACAAGGGACAACACTGGCGGACTCCGACACCCACCGTGCCGACAATGCGGACACAGCTCTCACTTTGGTTATACAAGGCCCGGATGGCTTGTAGCAACTACCCCGGTACCCCATACTCCCACAGTACCCCCCACAGAGTGCCCCTGAAAGAGACGATTAAAGAAAAAAGAAATCAAGCTTAACAGTGAGAGGAATGCAGTAGACGTTAGATGAGCATGGAATATGGGTAGACAGAGGGCAGTCAATAACATATTTTGGCATGGATTTTTATGGGTAAATCCAATTGAAAGACTTGATCTCAACCCTTTCTGCTTTTATGGCTAACTAATTAGAGAGCCTTGGGGAAAAGTTCATCAGTCCACCTTGCAGAAATAATGACATATATTTACACAAGTAGTGTAGTCATTAAATTTGTAAAGAGTAAAGAGCAGCTTCAGTTTAAACAGCCATATTTGTCACCAGGGGCCTTAATACATTTGAAAAAAACATTTATTTGGTCTGTTTAACTTATTTAAATTCACCAATCTGCTGCTGAGGAAAACAAAACTGAAGTCTGAAATGATTAAACAATCACAGGGGGGTACTTTAAACAATAAATTCAAGAAATTAAGAATCGCCTTTGGATGAAAAATTGATACTGACCTGGCAGTAATTGACTAGAAATCAGACAGTTATAAGGACTTTATCGAAACTCTAAATTATCTTCAAAGAAGGTTGAATCAGTTCATCTGGATACAACTTTTATTGATAGATACATTTCATCACTCATCTAAGTGACCTCTTCAGTCTAAACTGACTGCAGGTATCCCCACGCTTATAAACAATAGTGGCATGATGACTGAAACCAACGATTGGTTTCATACGCAAATATGGGCGCGAGCATTAACTAGAGTTAAATGGTCATGTGTGCTAGTCACAGAGGATTTATGAATGTTTGCAATCACAGCATTGTAAGATGGCGGCAGATGTACTCTTAGGCCCCCCACCCCTCAGTTCAGGGATGGTCGTTCCCTCTTCACTTCGATGGCCTCTTTGACTCCCCATTCAAACCAGAGGCCAACCAGAGGCTCACACCCATATTTGCATATGAAACCGATTGTTGGTTTCGGTCGTTATGCCACTGTATAGTTTATAAGGGTGGGGATACCTGCAGTCAGTTTAGACTGAAGAGGTCACTTATGCACCCTTTTCCACTACATGGTACCGGCTCAACTTGACTCGACTCGCTTCTGTGTCATTTCCCATTACCGGAACAGTGCCCCTCAGTGCAGATTTTTGGTACCCACTCCAGTTTTTTTGGAACTTCGATAAAGATGGCACCAGAAAAGTGGTAACAGTTACCAAAATGCCGGGACTTTCCAGTAATGGAAAATGAAAAAAAGGGAGAGTCGAGTCGAGTCAGTACCATGTAGTAAAAAGGGGCATTAGATGAGTGATGAAACATATCTGTCAACAAGCGTTGTGTCCAGATGAACTGATCGACCATCTTTGATTTTCGTTCCTGGATTATTGAGCTTGCATTAACACATTTAAAGTTTGCATAATTACGTCTTGATAGCTTGAACTTTGATTAAGTCTGAATCAAACAATGAAAACTGTGAAGCACCACCTTTCACCTTCCAAGGCTAATGGAGATACATCTACTTCCAGACGACATAACCTTGGGATGGACCAAACACTGATCAATGGATGGAGTTGCCAGGTGAGGCAAAGATTAAATGTCTTTTTATGACACGGTTTGAGGTGGGACTCAGGTGCAGACACCAACAAGGTTGAGACATGTAGTGGTTCGAAAACTGCAAAGACCTTTTCTTGGCCATATCGACAAAAATACAAGAATATGGCAGAACAGACAAAACCAGCATGGCAACTATTGCATGGATCAAAACTCAAGAATAGGCAAGGTAAGGCAAATAGCTCTGATCAGGGCTAAACATCACACGAGAAAGAGAAACTTGACCCGGACATGACAGAGAAACTTGGCCTAGACATGACAAGAGCGACTAGACAACCTGGCAAGGAGGCGGTGAAAGAGCCGGCTTAAATATGGTGCAGTGATTAATCCTGATGGGAAACAGGTGAGTGATAATGAGAGGCTTAGCATTAGGCCAGAGGAAGGAGGCACGGAAGCCATGAATGTGACATTTTATCTGTCTAAAAGTGATGAAGTCCAGCCAGTTATGACAGCTTCCATATTTCTTCTACAACCAATAATCCTAAGTATAGGCTTTGTCTCCCGTTGGACTAATGGCTACACTCATGTATGCATATAAATTTAAAGACACAATACATCTAATGTTGAAATTGTTTCTGTCATGGTGTGAAAAATTAGGCCACTCATCTTGGAGTCACATGGAACAGTTCACTCTGGATTAATGACCAGAGACTTTCGAGAATAATTCTCAGGAGAAAGTGGTTTGTTGTGTTCTGGTCCTTCTACAGCAGCATAGAGACACCTCAGTTTTAGGAGCTGTTATGTTACTGTCAAAATGGTGAAGAATGATATGCAGTCACAACTAATTCATCTCTAATATCTCACCAGAGCCCTCTCAAACTCCCGAATAATTAATCAACAGGGAGTATTGAATGAATGAAAAAAAAAAGTGTAACTAATTACTATCCCAAACAGTGGATTAGGTCTGATGAAACTGCCAGTGTCTCTGGGGCCGGAAAGAAGGAGTACATGTTAATAATTGTCAGTTTTATGCTTCATTAAGACTAAGGAAGACTGCCATTGAAAGGCTCTTTCAGATTAATTTTAGAGAATGTATGTGTTCAGTTTTCCAATTAAAATTCATAGTCATTGATAGTAAAGTCATTGGTAGGCCCAATTCCAATTCCCCCCCTGGTTTTCGAGTGCTGTCTACTGGGTGGTGGCCCTTCAGAACGGAGCTACAGGGGGTAGGGCTTGAAATCTTTAACTAGGAAATGGGACACCACTCGTTACATCATCCCCTTCATCGTTACGTCTGCTGCTCAGATTTTATTAGTTGCCTGGTTTGCTCAGGACATGGTTATACCTTTATAGTACTATACATTTTATATTAAAGCTTGTTCCATGCTACATGTTGCATAATAGTTGATAATTATCAACTGTTATAGTGACAAACCTAACTAAATTTGCAGGATAGAACAAGACAGATTAATTTGTTGACAATAGCCAGGAAGCATGTTTACACAACAGCTATTTCAGTGTAGTCCTGCCCATAGAAATGTCTCACACAACATGACGGAACCTTTATGAATGTTTATGGCTGTTGTCACTAAGTATCGTTCAGTCTATTAGGTCATTTTTACTGCAGAGTTGACATTGTTTGAGATGTGTTTGTTGTAGCAACCCGAGTATGACCGAACCGCTCAATTTGATATATTACGTGTGTCGGTAACTCGAAAACAGACATCTCAAGCAATGTAAACTTGGTATTAAAAATGACATAATTGACTAAATGACACTTAATGCTAACATTCATAAACATTCACAAAGACTCATTCATGTTCATGACAGGTGTCATGCCATGTTCATGACAGGTGTCATGTCAGTTTTATGCACACCCCTTCAAATAAAGTTTTACCCTGCTCTGCACTGATATCAGATGAAGAGGGAAGTGCAGAAAATGTGCAGCTGTATCATTTTTCAAGCTTAATACACAAGACTGCACTACTACTACTACTACTACTACCTTTGGCTGCTCCCATTAGGGGTCGCCACAGCAGATCATCCGTTTCTATCTCTTCCTGTCCTCTAGGGGTGGGACGATACTGGATCGAATTCCGAATTGTTCGATACAGTATTCATGGTTCGAGACGCTCCCCATTACGCGAGATTGTGTGTTATTAACACTAGAACGACCAGGATTTCACTCCCACCTCAAACAACCATGGGCGGTCAAAATGACCTCTGGTTTTTAAACTCTATATTCTGTCACGATAAATACCCAATTGAGATAACATATGCAATGCATTAATATCTCAATTGGGTATTTATCTTGACAGAATATGTCAGAGCATGTCTGTTAGGAAACGACTGACACCGAAATTAACATTTGAATAACTGTAATACTGTAGTGAATCCAGGAGGCAGCCGGGATTCTGTCGCAGCCAGGACGCAAACCCGACTGCGCTAGCCAGTCAACTAAAGGGTCCGACCTGTTAGCCAACGGACTAGCGATTCTACACATCTGTGATCGTTACAATACTATTTTTCAAACAATTTAAAATCGCAGCGGTCCAACACCTGTAAATACTGCCATGCCTTGGTGGTAGTCATGGTGAGTCTGAAACGGCGGCTGTACCCAGACATGTTGGAAATAATACCTGAAAAACAAAACGGAAAACACATATTGCTAATCTAACAAACGTAACAAGGCCTATAAAATGTGAAATGTAAAAAAAAGAACTGAACGTTACGAAGGAAATGACGGGAACAACACACGTCATAAATAGTGACATGACACACGATGACGCACAAATTACACACAGTAATTCTGACCGCTCATGGTCGTGTTAGGTAGATCTTATAACTTGTTTTTGTGCAATTGATCTAAAACTCATTTTAATGCAAATATATGCAATTTTAGGAGCATTAAGGGAGTAGCAGGTCTGTATATTTTTTCCCCTACAAAGTTATTAAACTTTGAAAATCTAAAACAGTCAAAATGACCGCCTTGGTTGTTCTAGTAGTTTTTAAAGTTTAAAGTAAAGCAATTGTGTTACACAACAACAGGCGATAGCACAAAAGCTTGTTAGAACTTTTGCACTTGCATTACATTTGAATATGTACCTTGATAATGCCAAAATGTTGGGCCTAATTCTTAAAATAAATGAAAAACAGAACTGCAATGGTGTTTTGTCGCTGTCTTACCAAGGCATCCACTGTATCCTATTGAATCGAAATCGCGAGCCCTGAATCGTGAGAAGTACCGAACCGTGAGATTTGTGAATTGTCCCAACCCTATAAGTCACTCGCAAATCGTCATTTACACCAAATTCTATTGACATCATGAATAGCGAATTTTCTGAAATGTTTGTTTTGAAGACCCAATTATACATTCATTTGTATCTATATTGCAACGATCACAAATAAGTAGGCTCCGTAGCCCTTGGCTAACGGGTCAGAACCTTTAGTCGACTGGTTAACGTAGTCGCTTGTGGTGTGGGAGCCACGGGTTCGCGTCCCGAGCTGCCCCCCTGAATTCTCAACATTGGTGCCAGAAGTGGGATATGCGCGGACGCGCTTTCCCGAAGGAGGGGGGTAGTGTAACGTGCATGGATAAGTAGACACATTGGCCCTTGGCTAACGGGTCGGACCCTTTATTCGACTGGTTAACGTTGTCGCCCGCGGTGCGGGAAATCCAGGTTCACGTCCCGGATGCGGTGATTCCCGAGCTGCCCCCCAAATTCGCTACAATATTTAATCAACATATTCCCCCAGATTTAACAAATTTTGCATGATTATTGGCAAAGATATACACATTTATGGGCTTCTCTCCCCGCACCGGTAGCCATGTTCCATGTTACACTGCCTCAGTTCGCAAAGCATTCTGGGTATTTTCTTCTACCACTCTGTTTGGTGTCTGTATCTGAAAATGCTCCACTTGGAGGGCCATTTGGAGGGCTAGATGACCACTGCCCCTCGATCTCCAAAAGAAACGGGACATCCTACCCTGTGCGGCCACGTGCAAAACGGAGGGGCAGGGCCAAGTGGCGGCATTGGTATTGGGCCATAGACTGAGAATCACATTTCATCCGTCTCGACTGATTAAAACAAGGGCAAGGGTTAAAAACTGTGTCTGCCAATATGCACTGCACCCTATTTTTCAGCTACCAAATATACTGCTTATTACTAACAAAAGCAAGAACATAAGTGCAGCCAATTTACAAAGTTGGCCATAAACAGCTTAACGACACCCAACAATTAATCATAGTGCGCTTGGCTGAATGTCGCCACACTTTGTTCTGAAGCATGCTATGCTGAGCAGGACTGAACAGGACTAAACTAATCAATCGTTCCATTGTATGGACACACTTGTCAAGGGCCCATATTTCATTGGCGCACTGACAGGACAGGTGACTGCAGCTCTACGACGACCAATGTAAGCTTTATGCCAAATGTCCATTCTCAACTGCAGTCTTTTTGTTTTAATTAAGAAACGATGATCACGTTTAATAACCCAGCCCAAATTTGATGTGGGTTGTCACACAGTGAGACACACATATGTAGTATTAATCCAAAAGTGATTATTCAAACTGGAGTTTTGTCAGAGGTAATATTCAAATTAGGACCTTAGCAAGATATTAGCATTAATTTTCAATGGTTTCAGGTAATGGTTTGACATGGGCAAAATGTGAGGTAATTGTTATTCATTCATTTATGAACATCCATCCATCCATCCATCCTCCTATTCACTACACTCAGCCCTCTTCCCCTTTCATTTTCATTGACTTTGTGCATTCAACCCTAGTTTTCTGTAACAGTATAAAATCACTTGACTTTGTTTATCTTGTCCATTCAGAGAGAAAACTTCAGATTTCAGGCAACATGATTTGAATTCTTTAGTCCGTCTTGACATTGATGTCGGTTGTTTAAGGCTCTGAATATGTTTCATTTTTAACACTTGCAATGACTTAGTGATGCAAAGCAAAATCAATGCACCGCATTTGCATTTTAAGCTGCAGATAAAATAGGGGCTTTGTGCTCACAGTATGATTTCTCGGAGATCAGAGGCAAAGACATGTTACAGATGAGACAGAAGAAGTGAGAAGAGAGGTGAAAAGGATGGGTTATTAAGTTCAGTAAAGTGAGGAAAAATTGTTGGGTAAGATCACTCCAAATCTTGCTGACACCCTTTAAAATTAATTGGCAGTTTTCTGACTCCAGAACAGTATTTCACATAAGATGTGAGGCCAGATGTGTAATTTAGCCGCAAATTTACTCCCTATTGGGAATCCCCTCATCTGAATGAGGAACGGAGGTGGAATACTCTGGGCGCAAAACAGTAACATTGTTATTGAGGCTGTAGAATGACCTAGCCTTGTTGAAAATAACGGGGTGCCAAACAGCGCAAACACACACACACACACACACACACACACACACACACACACACACACACACACACACACACACACACACACACACACACACACACACACACACACACACACACACACTACATGAAGTGGAGTGGGATTGAGAATAGTAGGGTATTGTCAGTGCCAGAGTCTGGATAAGTGGAGGTCAGATCAGGTGTCATTTTTAGTGTAACATGAGAGTTGGATGTGCAAAACAGACCTCTTTTGAACAGTACATTTTGAATTCTCTGTTATGTAACATTTTCCAGAATAACACCTTCGTTGTGATCAAAAAATGTTGATGCAAATCATGATGCAGTATTTTGTAGCAATCTATCCCTCTATAATTTGCCTTTTATTAGCTTCCAACACAGTTTTGTCACACTTGCAATTACTCTGCCTGCGACTTGTGAGCCAAGATATCTCGATGGTCAGTCTCGATGATGCTCTGACTGGCTCAAAGTTAACTAGTCAGTGGCAGTGACTTGTAGAAATAACTAATTGAGGCCTTGCCATAAACATATCCTTTAACTTATGTCCCTTACATTAGATTTTTAGAAGGGTCTATGAAAAGAGTAAAGTAAAACTGAATAGGCATGTAATGACATAAAACTTGATTTCTGTCATTAGGTTTTAGTGTCACTCTTTCAGTGTGTGTTTTTGCAGGTGATGAGATAATGTACCCAAAATTTCCCAAAGACCACTTTAGGGGCTGTTCAAATGTTCCATTCTTTTGCGCACACAGATTCATTAATTTCAACGGAGACGGCACGCATTCGTTGCGACGCGCTTGTCCCCCCCCCCCGCATGGAGCACCAATGCAGCAAACGCACCGCAGGTCATGTGACAACGACTAACCAATCAGGTCCAGAGGGCATGCTTCACTATTTCCGTTGAAGAACAATTCTTGTAGTGAAGCTACTCTGAGGGATTTACTGTGCTAGAAATCCATTTATATTTGTTTTGACAGTTGTTTTAGTTAGTGAGGCTTACTGCGAAATCACCACAACGTTTCAGCTTTTCATGAAATGGCCAAATCAACAGGCCGCTTATGATTTAGACCAATTGTCGCATTTCTTGTCTTACGTCATCGCAGCTCACAGCTTTGGTTGCTTAGTAACGGCAGGCGCAACAGTAGCGCAACCTCCCAGGCTCCTTGGATAAATGAACGAAAGCGCCACAGCTGGCATTTTCCACGCGTTTTTAGACGCAATATGTGAACGGTCCCTTTAATGCACATTTCAGAGATAAATGAACCCTCTGAGGTGACTGGGTTTGTAGATTCCCATCTGATGCTTTATTAAACAGAGACCAAAATCCTTTTGGATGCATTTTAATGATGCCATCTGCAAGCTCATTTCGACCAGGCAGAACTAAATCCTCACTCGTTCAATCAAATGTAACAAAGGGAAGAAACACTGCTTTGTTTTGCTTCAGTTTGGTTTGCATATAACGTCTACCATGGAGCTCTCCGGGATCCAGCCGGGCTAATGCACGGACTGAGTCTGGAGACTACAAAAGTCGTCTCTACCTACTGTCCAAACAAAGAAGCAGAGTTCAGCTGAAATTACGCTCAACATAAAACCTTATAATCAACAAAAATCAAAACTAACGGTAAATTTCAATCAACATTGTTGCAAAGAAGAGTAAAATGGTAAATGAACTGCACTTCTATAATGCTTTTCCAGCTGCAAAGGCCACCGAAAGAGCAAAGAAGAGTTAATTATGAAATAACAATGAAATGACCCCTGCAGCATTTTTGTTACATCTAGCTGTTCTACCAGGGCTGTGTTGCTTCCTGGGCATCCTCTCATTTTCTTTTCAACCTTTATTTGTCATTACATTCACACCTGGGAGGTGCCCAGTAAAACCACACCATTATCCATATCCAATTAACAGCCCCAGTGAACCTTCTGGTCACATGCATTCGCTTTTTACCCCCGTCTACCCCCCATCCCACACTCCCATCATCCCTTTGCCCTTCCCAGGCCATGAGGCGCGTTGCTCACACTATCGGTTCGAACTAATGGGCTGGAAAAGGTGACAGGACTCGGAGAATAGGCTAAATAAAACCTTTGTTACACTGACAACTGAAATACGTACTGATTTAGCCATTGTAGAAGTGCATATTTTGTTGTTTGGGAGCTGCACTCCCACTGTGCAGTTTTCTTTTCTGAAGCAAATGATGGTGAAAACATTAGGACTGCAAGTTGTACTTAAACACCTATAATATGCCTATTCTGTCCTGGCCAATGCAACTGAGAAGAATTGGCTGCTGTTTCTGGTGAAGTACTAATGGAGGTCAGATTCAGGATAAAAAAAAAAATCACATTAAGAAAAATGACACTTTAATGATGTTCAAGGGGAAACTGAGTAATGTAGATGGGGGGGGGGTGTTGCAATGTCCAAAAAGTATCTATATCTTTCTGTCCGCAAAAAAAAAATGTTTATCTCTCAAACACCGTTTGTCTTTGTGTACAGAAATTAAAACACAAAGAATGAAAAAATCCTTTGATTTTGGTCTGCAGTTTCAAGCCTACATTCTTTTGACATCCAAATTAAGGAATTGACCTCTGCACACCTGTAGGGATTCACAGCAACTGAAAACCATTTCAGCTCCCTCCCCACCGACAGGGAGGAGGTAAACATATGTTTACTCATTATGGCCGTTAACAACTGGGGCCAGATGATGAAGTGAAGTAATGATGGGCAATAACTGAGTTGGTGATTTATACCCCTTTCGGACTCAACTGAAATGCTGGGTTTGATAAGGATCACTTTTGCTCTTTATTCTGTTCCCGTGCATTGAGACCCTGGAATGTTGCTCCAGCATGTGGCCCAGCAACCTTCCAAGGCATTTGCACAGAATTTGCCATGAATCGTGTCTATCTCATTGAATCTCACAGACTCCCCATGTTTTGCACCTTTGACATTGTTATGCTAAATGCACAATATATAAAATTGCGTCGCTCTTGCCACAGTAAAGATGACCGCTTCACATTTTTACAGTCACATTTTCCTCACTATTCCAACGCTCTGTAGCTATATTGTGGTTGTGATGTACTAAGCCCAGCGAATAAAACAACTTAATTTTGTGCAAACACTGGAAATATATATGAAAGAAAAAAAAACAGCAACACATGAGAATACTCTAGTCCATCTGCCTCTTTTCCAGGGTCAGTGTAAACAAGATGCTGCTTTGATTGGCACTGGCATACCGCAAATCCAAAGCTTTGCTGGATGTATCTGAAGGAGGGCTTTCCAGGAAAATGTATGGTCAAAGGTCTTATGAACAATGCTGGGTTTTGAAATCTTGAAAAAAATAAAGAATTTTGGTCTTAGAGCGGCTTTAGAGTGAAGCACTCCAGACTGTGCGAGTCATTATTTCCTAGCATTGGCCCAATGGCATCGGTGACAAGGTTCCTATTGAAAATCCTTAAAATAGGCTGATAAAATGTGGGAGGAGAAAGTAAACGAGAGATTCTCCCTTCTCCAGAAGCTACTGTCAGATTGCCCTTGAGCAAGACACTAAAGTGCCTGTGCATCAGAGCACAAGCAGAAAAAAGCAAGTTGTGACCAGAAGGTTGCCCCAATCTGTTCCACTGGAGTTGTTCAGTGTGGTATACAACTGTGGTTTTAATGGGCACCTCCCAGCTGTGACCGTAATGATAAATAAAGGTCAAAAAGAAAATTAATGAGGATGCCCGAGAAACAACAAAGCCATGGTCGAGATTTGGAAGTACCAACGATGCTGAAGGTCATTTTATCATCATTTCATAATGCATCTCATAATGCTTTTTGACACTTGCAATTACCTTGATTGAAATTGTTCCCTTAAAAATTTCTGTTGCAATTTTGATTTTGGTTGTTGGTTGATACTATTTTTTGGTCCTACTATTTGAATTTCTTAATGTCTGTATTCACTGCACAAAGAGCGTAAAGTAGCTTATCAACTTAGCAGCTATATTCAGTGTAAATGGGCTGCATTCATAAAGCACTTTTCTAGTCTACCAACCACTCAAAGTGCTTTACAATGTGTGCTTCACATTCACCCATTCACACACACATTCATGCACTGATGGATGGAGGAGGCTGCCATGCATAGTGCCAGTCTGCTCATCAGGAGCAGTTAAGGCTTCAGAGTCTTGCTCAAGGACATTTCCACACGCTCTCCGCAGGAGCCGGGGATCGAACCAGTGACCTTTCAATTACTAGACAAACCGCTCTACTTCCTGAGCCATGCAGCCCTTTGTCCTTTAATGTGTCCCTTAACGAACCTTATCTCACCAAGATTTGATTGGTATCATGCAAAATTCTTCTCCCTCCATTGAGGCAAAGACAGTGCGGAATGACGCTTCTGGTTTTGTTGAGGCTTTGATGAAAACTTTAACATTCATCTCTCTCTCTCTCTCACACACACACACACACACACACACACACACACACACACACACACACACACACAAAGAAGCCTATCTATCTCTATTTCTCCATCTCTCTCCATCTCTGTTTCTCTCACTCCTACTGCCAGTCTGATCACTCTTGGCTCTGGGCGCTGCAGCGCTTGTCGGTGATTCAGTCATGCCGGGTACCGCTATTGCTACCGCAGTCACTTTATGATTTAATCAGGATAAGATACACTTTGACTTTGCCTTTGCTTTCTCCATGTTTTCCTTCCCCAGCTGCTTTCTTCTCTGACACCATCGTGCCCGTTCGTACACCCCTCTTACCTCCCACTCTCATTCTTCCTTTTTGTTTCCCCACCGCAGCACCCCACCCCAGAAATCCATCTGTGTGTTTGATATGAAGGCTGCCAGCAGGAGGATGCTTGGTGGCTTCTTGTAAATAATGAAACTCTCTCTCACACATCGGCGTATGCACACAGAAGACTGTACACACACAGACTTTAGGAAAACTGTGGGCTCAGATGCGCATACACACTCGCTCATACACACATAAACATAATTCTAAGCCTGGGGGGGGGGGCAGGCAGATGTCTTGGCACCTGGTGATGTGTTTTAAACACTGCCAGTTGTTATGCCTGAGCTTTAATTTACAGCCCAGGTAAACAGGTTTCAATCCCATTTTGTTGGTGCGGCTGAAATCAATCTTGGGTTAATTGCTTGCCGTTACCTCTGGGAGTTTTATGCCGTTTTTAACTGCCTACATCTGTATGCTTGAACCTGGAGACAGTGAGGAGGGTGACTGTGGAAACATCCAAACACCCTGACTTGGATACCTATTTTACGCCTAATAGGCACCGTCATTTTGCAGTGATTTTGAGCGATGGATAAAACCTCTGATAGCAGCTGTGAAAGAGTTGGAAACATGGACAACCTCATTGAAATGACTCTTCGGGGGGCGTCTGAGTGGCGTGGCAGTCTATTCCATTGCTTACCAACACGGGGATCGCACAATTGGCTGTGTCTGCAGGTGGGAGGCTGGATGTGGGTATGTGTCCTGGTTGCTGCACTAGCGTCTCCTCTGGTTGGTTGGGGCACCTGTTCAGAAGGGGGGGGGACTGGGGGGAATAGCGCGACCCTCCCACATGCTACATCTCCCTGGTGAAACTCCTCACTGTCAGGTGAAAAGAAGCAGCTGGTGACTCCACATGTATCAGAGAAGACATGTGGTAGTCTGCAGCCCTCCCCAGATCAGCAGAGGGGGTGGTGCAGCGACCGGGACGGCTCGGAAGAGGGGAGGTAATTAGACGGGTACAACTGGGGAGAAAAAGGGGGGAGAACCCCCCCCCCCCCCAAAAAAAAAAGACTTCTGACCTCTGGACTAGCTTCAGTCTGGTGGTAATAGGGAAGGAGAAAATACTGGCAGAGAAAGTGTCTTCTTGTATCTGCATTAGTTATAAGACAAGTTTCTACAAACGGTTGATGTCAGGATTTTCTCTGCCCTCTGAGAATCAACACAATATTTTATCTATATTTTCATGAGAGGGGGTACAGCTTCCATGTAGACCAAAAAGCAAAGCTGAAAGAACTACACATGAAAACCTTTGGTTACTCATGTAATAATAGCACAACATTGAAATGCCTGTGATTGCATTGTAATAACTGGTAATTACTGAGTAACAAGGGTGATAAAGATAGCATGTCATTCAATATTGAGTTTAGATGTGAACAAGTGACTACTTATTTGATGCCATCTGTTATATGATTTTATCCCATACCATCTTTTTTTCTTTTTTGCCAATCATATCTAATCAAAGTTGATGCATCATAACTAGTGCTACATTATAGAGACAATGAGGCTAATTAAACATTTAAAAAGGCCTCTTTTTTGGCTTGTATATTACTAAGTAATCACCATGTAATCATACTCTAGAACAAAAATGTAAATTCTACTAAGTGTATTATTCATCACTTTGTGCAATGAATTGCTTGTATTTCAAAGGGATACCAGCTTTTCTTGTTGCAGCACTTTGTGTCTAAAATGAGACAAGCTGCTCCTTTGTCATATTTTACAATGCACATGCATTCAGTGTGGACTTTTACATCCTTTAAGAATGCAACTACTTTATACAATGCTTTGACCTTTTTGAATTATAGGCTATACATTGCATGAAAATCACCAAGAGATATACAACTAAAATGATTGCTAACTTACACTGATAAAAACAGGCGCTATTTGTCTCCTGGTTGTCATTTTCATCATAATTTGGTGTTAAATAATGCTTTTCATAGATTATTATCTCTGCCAGGTGGGTAGCCTGGATATCACAAACTACTAGAACTATGAGCCTACTTTCTTTTGTGCACAGTTATAACTGAATGATGAAGAATCTCTCATGGGTGTGGTGATTCAAAACCTTTGAAAAATCGTTTGTCCTTGATATCATCGCTCCCTCTCTTCACTCACTCTCCAGCTCGCTCGACCAATGCTGCTCTCTGTTGCTGCCAAGTCAGCCACGCCGATGTACGACTCACGACTACGGTTGAGTCAGATCAGGCAGCGACAATATCAAAACCAAAACATTATGTATTCTGGTATGAATCCTAAAAGTAAAAGAGAAGTCGAGCATATTTCGCAAGCCAGCAAATTATTCACTGCAGATCTCAGCACAGAAGAACTGGAGGAACCAAAAGTAATTCACCTTATCCACCTCACCGCCATGCGGAAGTGCAATAGTTTCCACTATTAAAACTCTGCTATAAAAATACAATTTCAAGAGTAGCATTAACCACAGTCAAAGTTGGAAATCATCTCAGTAGCTAGAATAAAACATTTCCCATGGCTTAGCTATGTTTTCTTACTGTTGTTTTATGAATGAAAGTCTATCAGCAGAGCAGCCATTCACCTTGATTCATTTTATATCACGAAAACCATGATGGTTAAACATATATGAAGACTTTTAGTAAGGGCTTTGAAATTATGATAGTCTGATCTCTGTCATTTCATGTCAGATTTGGTCACTTTCCTGGGAGTGTCCACCTAGGAGGCTGCACATCCACAGACTGACAGGCAAAACGTTATCAGGAAGATTTTTTTTTAGCTTGAGTGCTGTATATACTATATGTATATATAATTCCCATATTTTCCATCCATTTGATTTGGGCGCTGTGCACAAGTCTTATAATGGCCAGAGAAACACTGATTTTATTTATTTTATTTTTTCTGTCCGTTGTGTGTGTATTTCCCTTCTCCCGGTAGGCAGAAAAAGGGTTTGTTGCCAAGTTCAAACACTGCAGAAGGGGAGATGCGTCCACCAGGTGGAGATCTGCACTTTACTGAGTGCACTCCTCTAGCAAATGGATGTGATTTATAAATAAAACTTTGAATGGGGGTAAATTCACAGATCACATATGCACAACACAAGTAGTATTTGGAATCATTTGTGTTGCAGGAATTAATACTAATCAACAATTACGTATAAATATTAGGCCAATATAGTTTTCCATGCTACAGTATACCCAAACGGATGTGCCACTTCTTTCAGTTTGAATGGAGGCTTGTTGGAATGGCAAAGGGGTTGAGTAGTGAGTCACGAGGCAGAGACCAAACTCAAGTCACCCTGTGGAGGACTTTTTTTGTGGGGCACCCAGGAACATTTACAAGAAAATAGGTTATTGTCAGGAAAAAAGGTGGAAAAAAAAGAATAGAAAATGCATTATTCCCAAAAAGAGGTACCAAAAAAAAAATGAAGAAAATATTCTAAACAAGTTAATAAACAAAGGCTAAGCCCATGTTGCTTGGGCCCTATGCCTTGCCAGCTACCCTGCTCCTCATACTTGGTAGGAGTGCAGCCAAAAACTAACCTACACTCAGGGATGTTGTTCTCTTATATACTCTATTACCCTCCTAATAAAAGCAACCACTGCAATGACAGCTGATAGTGATTTTGGCCTGTCTTCCTCTAAAATTTGTTTTTTTGTTGTTGTATTGTATCCAGCCAATTACCCCACTCTTCCGAGTCATCCTTGTCGCTGCTCCACCCCCTCTGTCGATCCAGGAGGGCTGAAGATTACCACGTCTCCTCCCATACATGTGGAGTCACCAGCCGCTTCTTTTCACCTGACAGTGAAGAGTTTCGCCAGGGGGACGTAGTGCGTGAGAGGATCACGCTATTCCCTCCAGTTCCCCTCCCCCCTGAACAGGCGCCCTGACTGACCAGAGGAGGTGCTAGTGCAGCGACCAGGACACATACCCACATCCGGCTTCCCACCCACAGACATGGCCAATTGTGTCTATAGGGACGCCCGACCAAGCCGGAGGTAACACGGGGGTTCGAACCGGCGATCCCCGTGTTGGTAGGCAACGGAATAGACCACCACGCCACCCGGATGTCCATTAAAAGTTCTTTTAAACATGGTCCTGTAGTTCCCCTGAACAATCTGCCCTCCACCCCGACGTTCCTCTGCAGCCCTCTCAATAAATCAAAATTGTACCTTCTTCCTTTGAGATGGATTTGAAAGGAGACAATCATGCAGGTGATAATCTGCGCCAGGTAATTAACAGTTTGTTAAAAAAGTAGTAATGTACTAAAATTATTTTGCTTTACCATTTAATTGTTATCTAATTGTTGTTTTTAACAGTTGCTGACAATGTAATGTATGGTGTGTTCAATGTCGGTAAGAATGTTAATGCTCATGGGTAACGTTACTGGTAGGCCTCCAAGTGTGGTGGTGACCACACCAAACACGGGAGTAATTAAGAAAACATTTTTTTTATCAAAGGCCGACACAGAAAATATATTACCCAAATATCCACACAATGAAAATAGTTAAACTTCATAATTTCAAATTTCCGCTTCTGGTGTGGGAAGACAGTGGTGCGAATTCATGTTTGCAGCGGCCTCACCTAGGACCGGTGTGGGAAGATGGCGGCGCGAACTTGGATTTGCGGCGGTCTCGCTCAGTGTTATCCATGCAGTGTCTTTGTCCACATCTAGGTTTGTTTTGTCTTCATTTGATGGCTGGAAGGGCTGGCACTGGATCGGCTAGGAGAGCTTGGTCTGCTGCATCCTATGGGCCCAGGGACAGTGGCTCTGACCGGAGCTGCACCGGAGGAGGTAGCACCAGAGGCAGTCTGACAGGATGTGGAAGTGGGGCAAGCTAAGCCAACTGCTAGTCCATGCAGACCAGCAGTTATGATAACACCGAGGGTGGTCTGGTGGCGGCCTCGCCTAGCATTTACTGTGTTTTGGTGTCATCGTGTGGAGAGCGGGGAGTAGTGTTGAAGGTGTCTGGGAGAGCTGGCGTTGGATCGGCTGGGGGAGCTTGTTTTGCCCTTTTTCGGCGGACCCAGGGACCGGAGCTGCACCCGAGGAGGAAACACCAAGGGCAATGGCTAAGCTAACCGCTAGCCCATATAGACCGGCAGTTCCGATAGTCATCCTGGCTGACATTCTTTCTCTGGACATAGGAATTTTTTGGATTGTGTTGCACTGAGTGGACTGTGTTGTTAACTGTTTGTGTGTGTTTTTGTTGTTGTTTTGCTTTGTTTTTTCTGTTTTTGGATGTTTTTGGTAATGTCGTTTTTGGGAATTTTGGATGTGTTTTTTTGTCTTTTGTGTCGTGCTGCTGTGGGCTGGGAGAAACGGAATTTTGTTTCTTTTGTGTACGCAAGTACATGAAAGAAATGACAACAAATTGTTCCTGATTCCTGAAATGGCTCCCAGGCATAGCTTACTGGAAATGTGTTAATGCAAGTCAGCTATGGTAGTCCAGTGAGATACACTCAGGTGCTCTATACACTTGCTTTATTGGGCAGAAAGTATGGTTGGTTGACAAGAAAGAGTGACAATGTACATCACGGATCATAGTTAAGTCAGATTCACAAGCAAAATATTGCGAGTACTATATTTATGTCAGGACGGCATGGTGGTGAAGTGGTTAGAGCGGTCGCCTCACAGCAAGAAGGTCCTGGGTCCGAGCCCCAGGGTAGTCCAACCTCGGGGGTCATCCCAGGTCGTCCTCTGTGTGGAGTTTGCATGTTCTCCCCGTGTCTGCATGGGTTTCCTCTGGGGGCTCCGGTTTCCTCCCACAGTCCAAAGATATGTAGGTTAGCTGAATCGGCCATACTAAATTGTCCCTAGGTGTGAACGTGTGTGTGTGTGTGTGTGTGTGTGTGTGTGTGGGCCCTGTGATGGCCTGGTGGCCTGTTCAGGGTGTCTCCCCACCTGCCCTCGATGACTGCTGGGATAAGTTCTAGCATCCCCGTGACCCTACGAGTAGGATAAGCGGTTTTGGATAATGGATCCACCAGGTGTGAGTAAGCAATAGATATCTACAATGTCTCCCTAACCAAAATGCCTTCTTATTCCATGCATGACATGGGTTGTGAGACTCTCGTAAGTGGGCCATCCACATCACATGATCTACTTATATGAGGGAATCTGAATTTAAAATGTGGCGTTGTGATTGATGAGCAGTATTCATGAATGCAAGGCTGGTTCTGAAATTACCATGTAATTGCTGCGAATATATGCAGATTGATCTGTCTGTGACTCACATATCTAACGTCTGGCTACGATACATTAATAGTAGCTGTCATTAGTGTGCGCTTTAAAGCTCATCTCCATAGTTTCCCCTGCACGACTTAGGTCCACGACTGTTGGCTATTAGAGGGAGGGAGAGAGCTAACTCCAGTTGAAAAGTATTGATAATGATAATGCTGAAAAGATGGCAGAGTTAACGAGGAAATGTCGTGACTTCTAAATGAAACATTTTTGCATAATTGCTTTGACGGGTTAATGCTTTTCTCCAACACCAATCTGCAGAGCACTATTCATGTCCACTTATGGGTCACATGCTCAAATTTGAGCAACTCCATAACGCTGACTCATAAAAAAGGTGTTTATTTATTTAGTTAGTTAGTTATATGTTTATTCGTTTATTTATTTATAATGGCTTTAGGTCAAAGGCTTGAAAAATAATATTTTTATTTATTTATTTATAATGGATTTTGGTTAAAAGTTTGAAAAAAGAATATTTCTCCAATTCGAGTATAGACTCATATTGGTGAGTATCATGCTACAGTGCCAGTGATATCGTTTTTACCAACTTTCATTTATCCATTTGACATTACAAGCATTCAGTTGACACTCGTATCCAGTGTGACTGTGACCACAACAATAGAATAAGCTTCACTTTGCAGTCAACAGAAAGGAGGAAAGGAGTGCAAATGTCACACACCTTCTGGTAACCATCAAGGGGCTATGATAGCTCATTAAATGTGGAAGAAAATATGAGTCATTCCTTTTCAAAGCAATAAGACTGTGTTGGGGGGTATGAAAAGTGGACTAAATGGATGAGAACAAATAATGTAGAAAGGCTTTCAGGTTGTGATGAAATATGTACTGAAGGTGGTTGTTGAAAGCAGGAAGTCAATGTGACTGATGGAGCGCAAGTGGGAAGAAGAATAGTAGGACCTAACGTAAACTGAGCTGAGAGGCCAGTTGTTAAGAAACACAACACATGCTAGCCAAAAATAACAAGCAGAAAAATCTATTTATTTTCAACATCATCTTAAAGTGGCAATCTCAAGGATTGTCACTATCTGTTAGATTACTGTCTTTCACTGGTTGACGATATTTTATGCTTCCAGAGAGGAAGTTCCACTTTTATCCCTTCTGGTGGACCAACCACTGCTGACGGGAATAAAACATCTCCTTTCCTGTCATGGTTCATATGCCCATCCTGAAGTTTTTTTGTGGACAGTGTCTTTCTGACACCAGTTTGTAAAATGCAAATGCTTCCTGAAGCGAATGATTTCATAAATTGAGAGTGAGCTGAATCGTTTTTGTTTTCCTACAGTTGGTGATAGATAGTAATGAAACTGACATTTGTTTACAGGAAACACTTCAGGATTATCACTTTAAACACTCTTGCTGATGATAAACATGGCTTATCTCACTCTCATCATCATTTACCTATAGGAAAATGTCTATTTAACACAGCAGAATGTGGAGTGAGCTGCCATCCTTGGCCCCCTACCCCCAACTACACAATTTACCACTGGCCGACTAACATACACACACTCAGACATTTACTCCTCCTTTACCTGACCCAGGATTCGTATCCAACCGGGGTCAACCACCTTCCCTTTACCCGAACCCAGGTGCATATCCTGCCCAAACACTGCCCATCAACACACTTGCATACATGCACACATAACAACACTTGGCCCTTAGCCAAACCAGGGTTGGTATACTCCCTTCTGTACATATTTTTTGTTTGTTTGTATATGCATATTATACAACATCTGGTACGATTTGCATGTTCTCATGCAAGGCACACTGCATTTTTTTTTACGTACAAAATGTGCTATATGAGTAAGAATTTAACTATTGATCCAATTCACTGACTTTAACTTCATGAAAATACGAAAAGAAACAGTAAGAGTTAGTCTAGTAAATAGGTTTTCTTTTATAACAACACAATCGAGCAGAAATTATAAGTGTAGTATTAAAGCAATACTATCACTACATTGTAGCTCATCCTTGCGCAATGAGTTCAAACAACAATTACAGTTAGTCACAATGTCACAATGACGACATTTGGTGGGGAAGAAAGGATTCTCTCTCTTTCTATGTATTTCTCTTACACATAAAGTTCACCCAGCAGCTCCTGCACACACCTACAGCCACCTTAACTGCACACATGTGATGATGGGTCATTCTCCATCACGTGCCATCAATGCCCATGCATATATGCAGGTTTTCTTTCCAATCCATCACTACACTGGCCAATATCACCAACTAAGCCTCCACTGTCTGGCAGATATGTTCATTAGTAAACACAGCTGGGGTAGTGTGCAAAAGAAAATCTTCATACACATGATCCACGATGGCACATTATCATCAACGATTTAGAACATCAAATCCAGACCTGGGTGCTTTTATCAAGTGGAGAGCCAGCTGCTGTAGCGCAGATATTGTTCATAAGGGCTCAAAGCTCATTTGTCCATCTTAATAAGTTATTTAGGATATATGCAGAGAGTGTGTGTGAATAGGCCGTCTGTTTTGGAGACAGCATGTAGAGTTTCCCTCCAGTTCTTTCCTATGTCCAAGCTATTTTGGATCCCTAAATACTCTCTACTATACCAATAAGACACAGAGAGGAAAAGTGAATGGGCTGCTGTGAAGGCAATTTGTCTGCCATATAATCTTAGATGGTTTGCTTTCTTTTCATCTTTGACATGTACGACCAATAATATGTTTAACTTTGGTCTATATTGCTTAGATAGATGCTTAAAGCTCATGTGTAACAGAACAAAGGTAGTGTAAAGCGTCTTCTCCATGTGAACAAATAAAGGCCTATTGTTAACCGTTAGCTGATAGTAGAATATGACAGTATGAGAATAGCTGATAGTATGGGAAACTAATTGAGCATAGCAAGGTCTGGAGAAATGGCCCTGGAGAATTATGAGCTGAAAGACAAGGAGGAAACCTGACCTGTGAACTCTTTGAACAATATGCAAGTTCTGTTAACCATTAGGACGACACCCCAGCAGTAGAGATAAGCCCCTTCCTCCAAACAGGGATTAGGAAGAAACAACTGGGTACATACCATTGTGACCATAACTCAGATTTGTTTACAATAAGCATGACTCAGCAGTTTTGCTGGAAGGTATAAAGGGAGTGTGCTCTGAGATGTGGGCGTACACTTTGGTATCTATGCTTTGTGTGCCTGCTCATGACCATATTAAAGTGTGACAACCCTGTAAAGCCTGGTTTATGCTTCTGTGTAGAATCGATGCTGGGGGTCCAGCAGAGGCACGCGTAGCTGTGTACCCTACGCTGGAGGTTACGCCGGTGCCCGACATCACCTCTCCAATAATGTAACTACACGTCGCTGCAACGTGCGGCTACGCAGACCGCAACGATTGTAATTGGTCTGCTTGGAAGCATCGCATTTCCTCCTATTTATTTCTGACTATTTCTGCTTTGTCTGCTCCTTCTTCATTAAACAGTAACCATGGACCAAATCGAGGAGAGACTGGTTGAGGGAGTTTGCAAATAAGCCTGCCAGATTTCAGTATAATTTCAGTAAAAGTAACTATTGTTCAACATTTATTAGCTCCAACTCCAGCATGAGCCATTCAGTTTCAGTCGCCATTGTTTGAAAGCGCACAAAGAAACGTCTTCTGTTAATAATAATAATAATAATAATAATAAATGTTTTATATATACCACTTTTCTAAAACAATGTTACAAAGTGCTTCACAAAAAAAAACCCCAAAACAAACAAAAACCAGACAAGGCAAAAATAAGAGTAAGATCGAATAAGAGTAAAAATAAAAACAGTATAAATACAAACACATATCAAACATTTGTAAAGGCTTTCATAAAAAGAAAACTTTTAAGACGAGATTTAAAAGAAGCTAGAGACTTAGTTCGTCTTAGCTCAGCAGGAAGAGCGTTCCATAGTGTGGGGGCTCTAACAGCAAAAGCCCGATCACCCTTTGTAACCAACCGAGACCTGGGAATAACTAGCAGGGCTCCATCTGCAGACCTTAATGGTCAACGGAGGGGATATACCAAATCAATAAATCACACATGTATGAAAGAGCAAGACCATTTAAAGCCTTAAAAGTGAGCAGTAAAATTCTAAAATCAATTTGAAATATAACGGGGAGCCAGTTTCAGGAGGCAAGCACAGGAGTGATATGATCATGCCTCCTTGTCCTGGTAATGAGCCGAGCAGCGGCATTTTGTACCTACTGCAGATGGTGGACGGAGCCCTTGCTGATACCAGAATAAAGTGTATTACAATAGTCAAGCCGAGAATAGATAGAAGCATGTACAACATTTTGCAGATCGGCAATTGATAAAAATTACCTAATTTTGGAGATTAGCTTGAGCTGGAAAAAGCATGACTGAACAACATGTTTGATTTGATTATCAAAACTGAGGTTAGCATTGAACATTACCCCAAGATTCCTAGCAGCCTGCTTAAGGCTACCTGACAGACCACCAAGATTAGTAGCAAAAGGGCTGATGGAATTTTTTGAACCGAACAGAGTGACCTCAGACTTATCATTACATTGAAGAACATTTTTGGACATCCAGGATTTAATGTCAGAGAGGCATGTTGTGAGATTTGCTAGGGTGCAAGGATCTGTGAGTTTTAGTGGAATGTATAACTGAGTGTCATCAGCATGGATGGATGGCCAAGGGGCAGCATGTATATGGCCAATGACCTGACCAAGGGGCAGCATGTATATAGAAAAGTGAAGGGGGCCAAGAACTGAGCCTTGAGGGATACCACAAGTCAACTGAGCCACCGAGGAGGTACTTACCCAAAACAACAGAAAAAGTTCTGTTGGTGGGTTAAGAGTGTAATAAGAGCCAAACTCTTGATGCCAACCCAAGTCTCTAAGTGATGTAAGAGGATGTTATGATCGACTGTGTCAAAGCCAGCACTTAAGTCTAAAAGAACTAAAATGTGTGGTGAGTTATTATTATCTTTTTAATAATATTAATTTGTTTTTTTAAGAACTGAAAGTATTTCTTTATTTCATAAGAGAGTGTGCAGCTGCTGTGGCAATTATTTAATTCCACTCTGACAATAAATGAGGAGCGAGACAAAGATCTCAAGGTAAAGTTAAGCTTCTGTAATATGCGCCTTCTGTTGTCTATGAGAAACTCAAAACAGTGGCATAGAAACCCCACTGCCAACTAGCGTTTTGGCAGTGTAATTAAAGAGCGAAGCAGACATGCCAGCGCATAAGTATGAATGCTGACAACCATGTAGGCCACTTGCATAGACTGTGCATAGATTCTACGCAGAAGCATAACTTCACCTTGAGAGATCTTTGTCTCACTCCTCATTTATTAATTGCCACAGCAGCTGCACACTCTCTTATGAAATAAAGAAATACTTTCAGTTCTTAAAAAAGCAAATTAATATTATTGAAAAGATAATAACTCATCACACCACTGTCTGGAAAAAGATCTTTTATTTTCAAAAAAAATAATATGTATGATGAAATCACTTACTAGGATGTTTATTTCTTTTTCTTTTTTTTGGCACAGAAATCAGTATCCTTAAGTAATGCCCTTCTGTGGAGAGCAGTGAAAGCCAAATTATTTGACGCAATGTAGTGCTCATTAGTAAAACTGACATCTAAATAACCTGAAATAAAACTGAAATGGAACTGAAATTAACATCAGTCATTGGTTTTGTCCATCTTTTTCCAGTTTTGGTTTGGTCACACCACCAAACTATAAATAAAGCAGATCACTGTCATCAGTGATAATAACATGATAATAAAATAAAATCAAGGTCAATCAACATGTTAGCATTCAGGCTGCATTATATATAGTGAAAAGGTATTTTTCCAAGTGGAGATTTTTGTACCCACACTGGTCTCATTTGATTTGTCACCTTTCAGATTTCAGATTTGAGTAGGAATTAAGGTGCAATCCGACTCTTTGTTACTTGAATGCTTTAAAAGGGAGCCAAATGTGAAGGCGATGGAATAATTTCGATTTTTTTTCCCCATCAAATCTATAACAAATGAAATACAACAAAGCTTTTAACTAGAATTTTTGAGCCCAAGTGGAGCTACAGTTTAGCAAGTAGGCAACATAAGTGTTGGATTTGAACAAGAGGCCTTAAGGCCCTCGCCAGCTTTACCACTTAACCACGCAAGTTATCGAGTTCATCTGTCTGTTGTTTTAATCATCTTCTTTCCCCATTTTATTATGTTAAGGAGCTATTGAGCATGATCTAAGCACGGACTTGGAGGCAATAGGAATTAGGAGTGACTCATCTGGTCCAGGCACATGAGTGTCTACATGCATGCAAGCACGTACGCGCGCACACACACACACACACACACACACACACACACACACACACACACACACACACACACACACACATTACATACAACCATTTGAAACTGCAAAACACCAGCAGCCCTCTGCAAAATACACACATGTACACACAAACACACACCCGTCAGCAAAGAATATCCGGAATAACACTTTCCAAATATTTTCCCAGTGCTCTATGAGCCTGCCAGCGGGCCTACAGTGATAAACTGTGTTTGCGTACTTGGAGGTTATCATTGACTACCTGGGGACGTGTTCAGCACTCTCGCTCACTGAGAGGCTGTTTCCCACAGCCCCACCTGCTCTTTGGGAGGGAACACCCTCAGGCAGCACCCACTGCCTTCTCCTCCACGGAGGCAGGAAGTCAATTTATCAGCAGCGTTAACAAGCATGAATGTCATGCATGTAAGTACACATGGGCAGGCGCACAAACACACACAAACCCACTGTCATATCCATATACCCAATGCAAAGACACACACACACACACACACACACACACACACACACACACACACACACACACACACACACACACACACACACACAGAGTGTTGTACACCAGCACAGTGTTGCAGTCCCCTCTACAAAAAAAATCTAGGTTAGAAGCAAACAGAATTTGTGGAGAAACGTGTACAGTACTGTAGACTTATTACACCACTTAATTTGACAAATTTCTCAATGACAACAGTAAATATTTGAAATCTGCACTTGTGACACAAAGGCACACCTGGTTTCCTAGCTGCATGAGATGACCCCTGAAACAACACAATAGCCCAGCACAAAATATCTCTTAAATGAATTGAATCCATCAGAGCAGATCCTGATTCTTTTGGCACATTTTGCCTATGGCAAAATGGAAAGGACAATTGGATCCCATTTGGCAATGACTCTGATATGCTGAATTTTGTGAAAGGGGATGATGACACACAGTACAGCCCAAATATATTTAAATGACCTACTTTAATGTTTTTTTTGTCTCCGTCATGGAGCGGATGTTGTGTCTTCCTCCTCTGACTAACCTTTCCACTACATTTTTACAAACTGATGTAATATGAGCAATTGATACTGCACATGCACATGATGTAAGTTGAGGGACAGCGGTTGAGGTAGGGGTTAGAAAGGACATTTGTAGAAGCTGTGATAATAATTATGATAAACTCAGTAACGCTGACAATTTCTTTTTACCACTTTCTGTAACTTCAATGCTTCAGAATCCATTTCAAAAGGTGGAAAATTCATAATTGTTGCATAATAATACAGAGGAAATTCATCTGAAAACCCCATTATTATAATTTTTACACTGTTATTATCATTATTATTATTGTTGTTGTTTTGAACATAGTGGGGATCTATTTATTTATTTTTCATTTTTCCATTGAGATAAAATTCTGAATGATCCCAAATCCCATATTTGGGGATCAAAATGGTTAAGAACTAGGGACTGACTGAAGATCAAAGAGATGTATTTAGAGACAACCTTTGATTATAACTGTGGGGGGGGGCTTAAATTGTACATATTATTGGTTATTATGTGAATATAATCACACTTAAACATCCATTTCTAACTCGGCTGTGATGGACCAGCAGAGCAAAAATCTATTTTTGAAAACTAAGTTGAGCAATCTCCGCTTGGTCTGTGTTGACATTAGGACAGCGATTCCATCTTGAAATGGGGAATCAAAGTTTTATAATATCTTACCAGAAATGACAGGCAACAGGGGAGAGGGGAAAAATATTGATGCTTCTTTGTGCAGAGTGCTGACAGACAATGAACGTCAGATAAGCAGCAACCAGACTGAAAGATGTGGTATAGACAAAGAGATGGGTAGAAGGAGAAGGACGGACAGACTGAAGGTAGAAAGAGTCGGGGGCAGACTTAAGCCATACGAGAAGGAAAGGGCCTCATTGAGAAGTCAAAGCGAAGATAACCAACCTTCACATTGTTCAGTCCAGCCACCCGCCTTCACAAAGCCTTCCCTTTCAATGGACGACATCAGGTCACCATCCTGGAGCTCCAGGAGCGACAGTGGGGACCTTTTGTAGAGTAGGTTACATATCGCATGACAGAGAGACCCCCCCCCCCCAAGAAGGAGAATAGACACCAAGCACAGCATTGCTGAGGTAGGAGGTCATTCTTTGAGCCAATTTACACAGGGAGAAACCCTTTCTTACAGCATATGATATATGTTATTGACTTTTCTTCTCTCTGCAAACTTCACACTAGACCTGGGGCCATATTCATTACACTGGTTCTTAACTGGACGCGATGTGAACGACTGAACATCTGATTGTTTCAGTTTTTCCCAGTGAAGATGTCCTAACCTGCTCTGTGCATCAGCGAACAGGTGAGCGATGTGTCGCTTGTTTCAAAAATCACTCACTCTGGGTCTATTCTTGCAAAATTTCATTCCCTTGCTCCACCTCCAAACTATTTTCATTGGTCAAAATCGACGCTGACTTCCTTGACATTTCCATTTCCCCTCCAGTCAGCAGAAACAACAGCCATTAATTAATTAAAGCAAATTAAGGAAATTAAATGACTGAGGAAATGATTAAAACTTGAGAAAATTACAGCAGTTATGAATAAATAACTTTGAAACTTAGTCTTTTGCAGAGAGGGAAATCACATGTGGTGCAAGAATTTAAAAAAAATCCCATCCCCTTCTCGTGCTGCAACATCGCTCGTTGTATATCTGGACAATTTTTGGCGCTCCATCCGCTAGAGTTTGCTTGTTCACTGTATGTTAGGAAGATGTGATTAACATCATAGAAGGTCCTAACTGGAAACTTAGGAGAAAATCCTAAAAATAATGGACATGTGAGTCCTATTTTTTTGGATTCCTACATTTTTTTGGCTAAGAGTGATTCTTGAAGTGACCCTGAGAGCAGCATAAGCGGTCTGGATAATGGATGGATCGATGGATGATTCTTGAAGCATTTTAGCTCTAAAACTAGCTCCTAAATCTGCGAAACGTCAGAAGTCAGGAGGACTCCTAAGTCACTAAGACCAAATCCAAACAGGCCCATGAGAGGCTGCTGCCATTAACAACTGCTGCTAGACTGGGAGCTGATCCCACATCCCAGTTTGCCTTTGATTATTTCTTTCTTTTCGTGGACAAGTTGTGAAAGAAGTAAAAGCGGGTTTGCATCCAATTTGGTTTCCATTTATGTTGGCACGGTAATATGTGGGGCTTGTTCCTGTCAGCCATGATAATCCTACATTATGAATGAAAAGGCTGCATTTTAAAGCCTATAAAGCCTAACCCATAATTATTTTCGGAGGTGCCAGACATTTAAAATGTTGGATATTATTTTATTTTTTTACCTGAAAATAAAGCCTACTTGAGCAAATCAGTATTTTAATTTTGATTTCATGAATGTAATCAACGGCACTTACATTTTCTTTAAAAATCGTTTCTTTATTTGACTATGGCAACATAATTTGTACCTACTGCGATTGCATCATCAGTTTACTGTATAGACAGCACTGGAATCTCTTAGGAAGTGTCTCAGGAACTTATCTGATCTAAACTTCTGAGTTTTTGGTTTTTTTTCTGAAGAGATCACCGTCACAGACCAGTCCCCTGTCTACCAGTCACCGCTGCCATAGTATGAGTACGTTCAGGAAACACGATGTCACCCATAACAACAGGGTCAACCCCGCCCTCTCCTCTTAGCTTCAGACGTCACCCAATTCCTTAGTAAAAGATGGTCTCAGCAGTATCTTGAATCACTTTTAAGAAGGAACTTTTAGTGTAATTTAGGAGTACTCTTACTGCTAAGATAAAATGCTTCACGAACATAGCCCCGGGTTCTCAACTTCTACGCTGCGCGAGGAGTTTAGCCACAGTTTTACAGCAGGGGGCGAGGTGCCATCTTTGGGCTGGGTAATGTTAACAATGAGCAGAAAGCAAAAGCAACCGTCTCTGGTTAAGGAAAACTAGACTGTGTGGAGTTGAGTCTCAGTGCTATCGGAAGTACAAGCGATCGTTTGACATTACAGGGAGTCATTTGATTCACTGTTAATATTGAAAACATCGCTTAATGCAGCTTTAATTGCATTTGCCTGGAGATTTCTCACTCAGCAGAGCTCAAACGCAAACTATTTGATATACACTGCAGCAGCTGGTTTGAGTACTTGGGCATACCGTTTTGGTTGCACTGCCTCTTCCCCCGCTCTCTTCCATTTTTCTGTTCCTCTAGTGGCTTTGATAAATCAGCATTTTAAATGCAGTGTTTCAGGCAATAATTTGCCATTTCAGATGAGAAAATTAACATTCCTTTCACAACGACAAGCTTGGCCTTTAGTGGTAATTGAGGCTTCAGGGATGGTAATGGGGGAGTGGAAAGACATAAGGCAGTCCCCATAGATTCCCAGAAAGAGCATCATGACCTGACTCAGGAAACCATAATCAGCTGGATATTAAATACTGCAGTGTTTCTGTTGATTCCAGTTTAAGCCTTCATTAAATTAGAATCAACAGACACACACACACACACACACACACACACACACACACACACACACACACACACACACACACACATCTATGAACAAGTGTAAACTAAGAGACACGGATGGTTTTCTCAACACTGGCAAATCATTTGTAAATATTTTATTATCTTCTGCGTCTAAGGTTTTATTGTTGACTATTACACCATGTCTAGGGACAACACCATCACAGCATGCCATGCAAATGCAAGTACTTTATGCTTTGCTGTAAATAAGGTTTTATTTTCTCCTTTCTTTAAAAGAAAATATGCCAGCCCTAAATCCTGTCATGGGCCAAGCCGTATATCAAGGTACTGAGGGAGTGCTAATGTCTTCTTTTAAATACAATTTTTTTGCACTCCTTTTTCAGTCTTAACACATTTTAAGTTTTAGATACCTGTAATTCAACAGTTGCTACATTGGACATACAATGGACGCTGTGTCAGCAAAGCCCGTAGGATTATCAAAGACCCCAGCCACCCCAACTATGGACCGTTCCAGCTGCTGCCGTCAGGCAAGTGGTACCGCAGCCTCACAGCCCGGACCAGTAGGCTCCGGAACAGCTTTTTCCACCAAGCAACCAGGCTTTTGAACAAAGAACATTACAGACACCAAGCCTGGTGCCGGACTGACTGGTACTGGCCTATGGTCTTCAGCGGCTCATCAGTTTACACACAAACACACACACACAGATGCAGCTTGGCATACACAAACACACACAAATATACAAGCAACTACATACACACACGCACATTTATTAAGGCTGGGCCCACACACACACACACACACACACACACACACACACCACCCTACATATACCACCCACTATTTATTATTACTGCTTTTTTGTTGTTTTGTTGTTATTTATTACTGTTGTTGCTGCAGTGTCAAGGAGCCAAAACACAAGATTTTTACTCTCTTGTACTTGCATAATGAGACATAACAAATAAAGAATCTTGAATTGTGTTATTGTATAACATTAGTGGTGTGGTTGGTGCAAGGCATCAGCAACTCCCAGCACCATGGCTCTCTTTGATGGGATTAAAGGTCACGGTGCAGCATGAGAAGATATGTGAGCCTTGCTTTTTCATATGAACTCTGTTGCTATCTGCTGCACCACAGACATCTACTGACACAACAGCTGTGACTGATCACAGATAAATGCGGAAAAAAATAATTACAGATTCAACGGATTCCCTCGAATGAGTTCAAAGTTTGACTTGCAAATATACTATGTATGTCACAGGTGGCTGTGCCATTTCACGTCCACATCAAGATCCTTTTTTCATCCCTTCCTAAATTCAAAAGTCAGCTTAATCTGCAAAGCTATGAGAAACACCATTTCAGCTCTCTTTAGACCAGATACTAACATGCGTCTCGGGTCACTGGACTGTATTCTGATATGGGTTATTGCAAAAATATTCAAGGGTAAACGGTGCACGATATATCTAAGACAGGCTGTTATGCAATTGTGCAGAATCATTTGCAGAGGTTTGGACAAATGCAACCGCATTTTAATGTTGGCATTTTTAATGTAAACGGTACTGCATTTTTGTTTTGTTTTGTTTTTTTATTTTTGATTTAGATATACTATATTAATCCCTGTGGGGAAATTTCTCTCTGCATTTAACCCATCCTAGCTGTGTAGCGAGAAGCAGTGGGTAGCTGCCGTGCAGCACCCGGGGACCAACCCCAGTTCATCTTGCCATGCCTCAGTGAGGGACACAGACAGGACTATTAACCCTAACATGCATGTCTTTCTGATGGTGGGGGAAACTGGAGCACCCGGAGAAAACCAACCGCAGATATGGGGAGAACATGCAAACTCCACACAGAAGACAACCTGGGATGACCCTCAAGGTTGGACAACCCCAGGGTTCGAACCCAGTACCTTCTTGCTGTGAGGCGACAGCGCTACCCACTGGGCCACTGTTTCCTATCCATATTCAGCATCTACAGCCCTAAAGTCCTCCGACATACATATACTCATCAGGATGAGTGTGCAATAATATCATCCTCCGTGAAGAAAGCACACAGCTCAGCATCCTTTTTAAAGTAGATTCCTTGATGTGTTCATCCATCTGTCAACACAATGGCTGTGGGGGATTCAGCCTCTCTCCCCAAATTGTTGCAAATTGTCGAAGTAATTTGTAATCAACAAAAGTGCAACAAAAATAATGTAACTATTTGAAAATACAAAGGGGTTTGATTTGATAGCTATCTCTGTACTTGGTTTAAAAACAGAAGACTAGTGTTAACACATCTTCATTCTCTCTTCCAATGAGTTCAACCCATAGGAAGAAAAGAGCAAATACAATCTCATCACTTAATAGGCCTATCCTTTCCAAAATGTTTGTGCAGCAAGCTAATGCGACTCAAAGCTTAAATAGTAAAGTAACACATAGTCAGAGATGGGCAAAGATACTTCATAATCTTTTTTTTCCCCCCCTTTTTCTCTCCAACTGTATCTGGCCAATTACCCCACTCTTCCAAGCCATCCCGATCTCTGCTCCACCCCCTCTGCCGATCCGGGGAGGGCTGCAGACTACCACATGCCTCTTCCGATACATGTGGAGTTGCCAGCCGCTTCTTTTCACCTGACAGTGAGGAGTTTCACCTGGGGGACGTAGCACGTGGGAGGATCCCGCTGTTCCCCCCAGTTCCCCCTCCCCCACGAACAGGCGCCCCAACTGACCAAAGGAGGTGCTAGTGCAGCGACTAGGACACATATCCACATCCGGCTTCCCACCCGCAGACACGGCCAATTGTGTCTGTAGGGACGCCTGACCAAGCCGGGGGTAACACGGGGATTCGAACCAGCGACCCCCGTGTTGGTATGCAATGGAATAGACTGCTACACTACTCAGACGCCCCAATACTTCATAATCTTCTTCATAATAATTTTACAAAACACATTCATCTTTGCCAAATGTAAGAAAATGAACTACAAAATGCTGGTGTCAAAAAATACTGACATTTAAAAAAAATAGATTTATTTTTCATTTCAAATACCATGAACAATTACATAGTGTTAGGGGTGCTAGAATTTCTCCAAAGTCCACTTCTGCAGAAGAGGGGTATTTAAAATTAGTTTGCGCTATGTTATGTAAAATGTAAGCCTATATCATTTTAGCCAACAATCTTTGAGGTGGTTATCTCCCGTTAGGTGAGCATGGTAGGGTTTGACAGTAAGACAGTAAAAGACATAGTTTTTACAGCAGCAACAAAGAACACATGTACAGTTGGTTTTTCAGTTAGCCATTCAATATAACCCCTTCCAGAATCATAACCAGGCTTATTGGCCATGTAGGTTTGCACACACATGGAATTTGACTCCGGTTTCGTGGCTCTCACAGTGTACTTAACATAGAATAACAACATAACAACACACCAATCTTTAGACATTTGCACAAGGATTGACTTTATACAGGCAAAGTGAAAGCACCATGAAAGTCTGAACACAGCCCGCATCAGCATCCACACCACGCATACAACATCGACTTCAAGATTCAAGAAAGTTATTTGTCACGTGCATAATTGTACATGTACAACAGCATTGAAAAGAGGATCGCAACAACTCCATCAACTATGCAAATAAGCAGTATAAAATAAAAATTAAATGAAGAGAAAAGAAAATGTGTAAAGCTGTATACAGGGAAAAGTAAACAGAATATCAATGTAATAATGGTATTATAAGTTATGTGCAAAGAAAACAAATAATGGAAAGTCAAAAAACATATGTACATAATAAAATTAAGTTAAAAACAAAATAAGTAAAATAAATAAGAAATAGGTGGCAGCCATAAACAACTTATGTTGTACAACATGCAACATCAATGCAACAATATGTGCAAAAAAAAAGAAAGAAAGAAAAAAACAGAATACCAGCGAGACTTTATGTACATAGTAAAAATTAAGTCAAAAAAATAAAATAAGATAAAATAAGTAAGATAAGTAGGAAATAGGTGGCAGTTATAAACAAACTATGTACATTGTGCCAGATGCAGAGTGCAAAATGGGTGCAGGATGTCCGTTTTGCAAGACCCAAGGGTTTGTTAAGTATTTATGGTCCGTATAGCCAGGAGGAAGAAGCTGCTTCTCAGCCTCTCAGTCTTGGCCATGATGGAGCAGAGACGCATGCCATAGGGCAGCCACTGGAACAGTTTGTAGTTGGGGTGGTCAGTGTCCTTAATGATTCGGTTTGCCCTGGTGTAGATGTCCAGGAGGCAGGGCAGTGCCATCCTGGTGATGCATTCGGAGCGCCGAATCACTCTGTGCAGGGCTTTCCTATCCTGAGAGCTGCAATTTCTGTACCAGGCAGTAATCCTAAATGAGAACACGGACTGTACTCTGGCAGCGTAGAAAGGTTTCTACAGCGCTGTGGATGTTATGTCATCATGTGTGATTTGGCGGCTATCTTCATATTTGGCTTGGGCGACTGGACAAATATATTGACAATTGGAGTTGGGCTATTTGCACATTCTTGTTGCACTGATTTCTGATGAGTCTTTCACAAAACAGGGCAATGAATAAATGACAATCAAGCAATGTGCTGGAAAGCAATAACAATTCCTAAATCATATTTCAGAACTAGACCATAAACTGTATGTGCAGTTGTGCACCCTGACCATTTAATAACATAGTTATGTTATCCCCAACTGTTTGTTCATTTGGAGGCGGCAAGCAGAGACGTCCTTCCCTGATGCCATCGTACTTTTTCTTTTTTTCAAATCATATTGGACAGCTGTTCAGCTGGTCTTAACAGGTTATTGCTTACCATAAATCTCAATGTGATTTATTTTGTTGAATTAAAGAAGAGTAGACTATAGGCTGAAATGTTTCAATAGAATTAGATATTCAGATTAATGCTCGTGCAAATTGGCAGTGTTAGAATCGTTAGCCGGTGTTATAGAATTTTCCGACTCCTATGCAGAATTTGACTCTTCTTGGCATGAACAGGTTAGGAGTTAGGGGTCCAGGGGTTAGGGGTTCAGGGGCTGGCCGCGAGGCCATTAAAACATGCATGCAGAGCAATTCAACAAAAAGTATTTTTAATATACTTTTTTGGATCAAAAACATTTTTAATATAAAATATAGCCTAATAGTGAACTAAATAAACAATCTGATTTAAAATAATACTGAAATAAGTAGTCTCAAAATACACAATTGTTTTTTGACAGCAAGAGAGCGCACACAAGTGACGTGGTCTATCATCCCCTTCTTCCTCCCCCTCCCTCAGATCTGCCAACGAGCAAGGCGTTACAGTGGACAACGTAGCGTAGCTAGCTAGCTTTCTTTTTTGCTTTATGTCAAGAACAACTGACGATGGCAAAAGCAATATTGTCTAATATTTGCCTCTTTCAGCCATCTTGGACAAATTCTGATTTATTTCATGAAAGGCCCGAGCTGTGTGCACTCTCTGCTGCAAAAAATGTTGTGTGTCGAACTAACTTCAAGTGTAAAACGTGAAAGATAAGTCTGTGAATGTTCTCATTCATCCAGGTCATGGTTATCCAAAGGAGTTGAATCAAGTGCAACTGGATATATACCAAGTCCAGTTGCACTTGATTCAACTCCTTTGGATCTGTGAAAGATAAGGTTTATGAAGCTGAATCAATCCAGAGGGCAGTGGCCCAGTACAGGAAGCAAAGCAGCGTGTTTACAACCTGATGTGCCACCAAGAACCAAGCTACAGAGGGCAGCTGTAAAGGCGTACATTGCATTGCTTAACACAGGAAGCCATTCCCCGATGGAGAGTATATAAAGGAGACTTTCCTCAACAGTTCACAGGTCGTATCTGATGAGTTACCAAACAAAGACACGACCATCAACGGGATGAAAGAAATGCCCGTTTCTGTGAGGCTGAAAACGCACCAGCAAACTCTTGCATTGAAAGATGCATCGGTATTCAGCATAGCTCTTGACGAGAGTGTGGATGTAAATAATGTTCTACGTCTAGCAGTGGTCATCAGATAGTATGACAAGAAAGGGCCGCACTAAATTGGGAAGATTGAATTAATTTCCTTTTTTTGCCCTAGTAATTTTCCTACATTTGCATAAATAAAGTGTGTGTGTGTGTGTGTGTGTGTGTGTGTGTGTGTGTGTGTGTGTGTGTGTGTGTGTGAGTGTAGAGTGCAGATATTTTGGCATGAGGAATCTAGATGGGGAGACAAGCAGCAGCAGCAAATAAATAAATAGATAAATGCTCATTATGAAAATGAACTGGCACTCGGGTCTGACTTTTTTAAGTGGCATGGGACATCCAAAAGTTTGCCGACCCCTGGGTTAGCCTAAGCTAACCTATCCTCACAACAAGGGGGGTCAAATTCTGCGAGGGAATCGGAAAATTCTATAACACTGGCACTATTCATTTGCAAGGACGGCAAATTACTTCATATGGGTCCTTCGGCTTGTCGGCTGCATCCGATTTAAAAGCAAAATAATCCCAAATAGAGGATTTTGTATTCTTTTTTGCAACGAGCTCTTCTATGATTGCAATTCCTGAAAATGGCCGGTGTTCTGATGATTTATGCTGCCTTGTCGGAAAATGCTACTATAGCGCAAATTGATAGCAGTCTAACCCAGAACCGCTAAGCAGCACATCTCAATAGGTAGCACATATCGATAGAACACTGGCGTGCAGGGGGACTATATCAGCAATCACCTATGCTGGGCTGATGGTGCCCGGCAGGAAAATTTTGACATATCGCCGAACCCCACTTCATATCATTTTCATTATCACCGTGACTTAGACGAATGGTCAAAAGGTAGAAAAAAAGATTGCCCCTTTTTGATCTCATGTCTGATCTAAATACTGCCCATCTCTGCACATAATAAAGTACTGGCTTAATGCAAGCTGTCAATTTCCAGAAATCAGCATATTTATTTTAAAAGTGGGCAACATTTCACTTCAGAGTAAACCTGACTCTCCCTTCAAGCTTTATTTCTCTGGAAAATGTAAACCTTTCATCAACCAAGTTTGAAAACCATACACACACACACACACACACACACACACACACACACACACACACTACTACCCTGTCCTTATCCTTGTCTAGCTCTATCAAGTCGGTCATGAGCTCTGAATCTCCCAGCCAGCAGATCTGTGGTTCACACCAGCGGGAGATCCGCACCTTGACGTCTCTCCTCGTCAGAGGGGGTCCAACGCAAACAGGAGGCAGGGCTTCACAGCCAACCCGGCACCAGCCCCCATTTGAATGATCAAAGACCTGGTTTGAACGGGATGCCACAGGCCCTCGGCAGGGGTGGAAATTGGTCAGCAGACCAAATACATGAGGAGTTTTCAAGGTCCAGATCAGTGAGATATTGAAGGTTTTTAAATTTTAGATGACAGCTCCGGATTTTCTCTTGCAACTCCGTCCTCTCAGAATAACCCACTTAGAATCAACCGTCAAAGGAGGGATTAACTGTGTTCTCCCGTAGCTTTTTTTTTTTTTCAAATTGAAGAAATTTTTATCTCTACTAGGCGGTAGCTTGGAGGGGATTTATGTGTTTGTTCGCCCCCATATGTGTGTGTGTGCAGCTGATCTGGCAAACTACTGGACCTATCACCCTAATAATTTTGAGCACAGTTATGACTGTATGATGAAGAACCTCTCGTGGTTGCGGGGATTCAAAACTTTCGAAAAACGTTTGTCCTCGATATCACCGCTCCTCTCTTCATTCACTTTCTAGCTCGCTCGACCAATGCTGCTCTCTTGTCACCGCCTGCTCCGAGTCAACCGTGTGCATGTGCGACTCACATCCACGGTTGAGTCAGATTGGGGCAGCGACAGTGTCAAAACCAAAACATGATGTAATTGGGTATGAGTCTTGAAAGTAAACAAGAAGTCGATCATATTTTGCAAGCCAGCAAATCAGTCACTGCTGATCTCAGCACAGCAGAACTGGAGGAACACTGCATGAACCAAAAATAAACCTTATGCAACTCGCCGCCACGCGGAAGTGCCAGAGTCCATCCATCCATCCATCCATTACCCAAACCGCTTATCCTGCTCTCAAACTCCGCTATAGAAATACAATTTCAAAGCAGGTTTAATTACAGTCCCAACTGGAAATCATCTCAGTAGCTACAAAAAAAAACAAAAAACAAAAAACATTTCCCATGGCTGACCTATGTTTTCTTACCTTTGTTTTATGAAAGAAAGTCAATCAGCAGAGCAGCCATTCAACGTGATTCATTTTAAATCTTGAAAATCGCGATGGGTAAACACACTTGAAGTCTTTTAATAAGGGTTTTGAAATTATGATAGCCTTATTTCTGTCATTTCACGTCAGACTTGGTTGCTTTCGTGCGAGAGTCCACCTAGGAGGCTGCACGTCCACAGACTGACAGGCAAAACGTTTTCATCAGGTAGACTTTTTAAGCTTGATCGCCGCATATTAAATACTTTTTTGCTTCCATATTTCCTGTTCAATCGGCTTGAGCACTGTGCAAAAGTCTCACAATGGCAGGAAAAACATGATTTTTCTGCCCGTGTGTGCGTGTATTTTCCTTCTCCTGGTAGGTGAAAAAAAGGGGTTGTCGCCAAGTCTGAACACTGGAGAACGGGAGATACATCCGCCTGGTGGAGATCTGGACTATACTGAATGCACTCCTATAGTTTTATTCTTAATTTTCACAGTTGGTTTTTTTTTTTGAGTGCAGGTTAAGGAGAGCCTGGAGAGGTGGAGGTATGCACTGGAGAGAAGAGGAATGAAAGTCAATAGGATCAAGATGGAATACCTATGTGTGAATGAGAGGGAGGACAGTGGAATGGTGAGGATGCAACGAGTAGAGGTGATGAAGGCATATGAGTTTAAATACTTGGGATCAACTGTCCAAAGTAACGGGGAGTGTAGGAGAGAGGTGAAGAAGAGAGTGCAGGCAGGGTGGAGTGGGTGGAGAAGAGTGTCAGGAATGATTTGTGACAGAAGGGTACCAGCAAGAGTTAAAGGGAAGGTTTACAAGATGGTTGTGAGACCAGCTATGTTATATGGTTTGGAGACGGTGGCACTGACGAAAAGACAGGAGGCGGAGGTGGAGGTGGCAGAGCTGAAGATGCTAAGATTTTCAGTGGGAGTGATGAAGAAGGACAGGATTAGGAACGATTAAATTAGAGGGACAACTCAGGTTGGACGGTTCGGAGACAAAGCAAGAGAGGCAAGATTGAGATGGTTTGGACATGTGTGGAGGAGAGATGCTGGGTATATTGGGAGAAGGATGCTGAATATGGAGCTGCCAGGGGAGAGGAAAAGAGGAAGGCCAAAGAGGAGGTTTACGGATGTGGTGAGGGAGGACATTCAGGTGGCTGGTGTGACAGAGAAAGATGCAGAAGACAGGAAGAAATGGAAACAGATGATCTGCTGTGGCGACCCCTAACAGGAGCAGCCAAAAGTAGTAGTAGTAGTAGTAAGGAATTTAGAATTACTATAATGTCGCCCATTGCCATCAGATAAAAAAAATTCAAAGTACTCAGCAGGACTCAGTAGAATAGAAGTAAATACTCAACTGTGAGCCTTAACCGCAGCTGCAGTTTGCAATTTGGTTATAATTCATGTCACTTTCCCAGGGAAATGTACTCACTTAAAGTAAAAAGACATTTAGTGACCTGGGTGGAATAGTTTAAATAGTTATTGATATGGAGCTTAGGGAACATTTAGCTTTCCCTGCATTAGCTGCTCAGTCTGAAAAAGACTTACTACAGGCTATCGGATGGAAAGGGGCCCCGCCCACACACATAAATCTAACGCGTTTCAGGTGCCGGTTGCTTTATGAGGCTCTGTGGCAGCGGAGCCCAGCTTGCAGAAAGATTTGCATGTTGCTCTGAGGGTTTTATTCTGCAATAGATAAGAGATTTCACGAAGGCAGATTGTTCAAAGGTTACTTCTGTATCTTACCCCCCACGCAGAGGAACGGGTTTAGAAATGGACTTTATCCAAAGTGGAAATTTAATTGGAATTAAACTTGGAAGTGTGGAATGGTGGGATGCTGTCTGTTTGATTAACTAGCTCTATGAATGTCTGCTGAGGTAATCACATTAGGGGTGTGTGTGTGTCTCTGTGTGTGTGTATGTGTGTGTGTGTGTGTGTGTGTGTGTGTGTGTGTGTGTGTGTGAGTGTGTGTGTGTAAATACATTAAGTGTGTCTATGTTCACCAAAACTACGAGTGTACATGCACACCTACGTATGTATCAACACCCAACCAAGGTCGGTGAGACATGCAATTAGCTCTCGCACGGAGACCATCCCTCACTCATCTCTCTCCATACCTGCTAATGTCTACTCATGCCTATCATGCCTGCACGCTCGCTCCCTCAAGAGGGCCATGAAACGTATTACCAACTAATGCAATATGAATAGCTCATTTGATTCTCAACCACAGATCGGTAAACGAGTAACAGACTATGGAGACATGGTTCAGCGACGTGAGTGATAAATTAATCGAGGCAGATGCTGACATTTATTTCTGATGCCCATACCTACTTGTAAATCCCTAATTAACACTGTTGATCCTTGTGTGCTGCTAAATTAAATCAAAAAAAGATCCGAGGGAACATTCGTAGTCTGCTATTGATAATGGCCCTCGATTAATCGAGCACTGGTGCAGCATAAATTCTGCCTGTGTGGCGTGCACCTGTTTCGGTTAATTAGCTAAGTGTTACTTGAAGCCAGTCAGACGTGTGGTTCTCCTGCCGACTTGCATCCCAGATAAGGGCCGCACTCAGTGCCGTTTGTCACGCAAGAAAGTAAACATAACCTTAACATTGTGATAACACGTTAATCACTAATTAATCCCCTTCCATGTAAAACACTGATAATAATGTTGTAAGAATCAATTATAATTGATCCTCTTCACGTTCAGTTCAGCTCAGATTTGTTATCATTGCTCAGTTACATGTACACAAATAGTGAAATGCAGAATTGCGTGTTCACAGGATAGTGCGCATTTGGTAATGTAAGTAAAATAGATACAAGAATATAATATTAGCAACTCATGGTGCTTCCAGCACAAGTGATAATATAGTTACAACTATTCATCATCCAAACTGCTTATCCTGCTCAGGGTCATGGGGATACTGGAGCCTATCCCAGCAGTCATTGGACGGCAGGCGGGGAGACACCCTGGACAGGCTCACACACACTCTCTCTCTCACACACACACACACACACACACACACACATTCACACCTAGGGACAATTTAGTACAGCTGAGTCACCTAACCTACATGTCTTGTGGGAGGAAACCGGAGGACCCGGAGGAAACCCACACAGACACGGGGAGAACATGCAAACTCCACACAGAGGACAACCCCCAAGGTTGGACTACCCCGCTCGAACCCAGGACCTTCTTGCTGTGAAGTGACTGCGCTAACCACTGTGCCACCATGCTGCCCATAGTTACAATTATTAATGCAAAAATAATATTCATATAAATGACACTAATAAACTATGATTGCTACGTGGAGCAAATAAAGTAATTGTATGAGAGATGTTGTCATTATGTTATCATTCTTCCCAACATCACGTGGAAGTAAATAATTTAACTGAGCTTTTCTGAATGTCATGCTCTTCTTTTTCTTCTCACGTCACTCAGCTGGTTTGTATGCTCGCTGTGTTGACATAAGCTATGCCTTTCCGTCACTTAGCTCCCTACGTCAGCTTGTTCGTTATTGTGTTGCTCTATCAGTCCGCTTGCATGTGTCCTTGGCATTGTTGTCTGTCTGCATACCGGCTAGCTTATTCATATGCTATATTTTTAATCATAATTTCTGCCTACAAAGATCATGCCACCAGAACTAAAGTGGACTATTAACCAGTTGGTTAAAACCGACACATTTACCTTTCACCCTTTCAGGCATTGCTCCCACAAAAAAAGGAAGAAATTAATAAATGAAACGAAAATGAAACAAGCACAAAGCAGGGATGTTTCATGGCATCATTTAAAAAGTCCTCATTTGGAGTTTTATCGTCTTAAAAGTCCACCACACATCCTCCTCGCTGAAGCTTCTGCAGCAGCCCTGCCTATGAACAATGAAGGAGGCAACTGAGTGAGTGTCTTTTCCATCCCCATATTTTCTGCATATCCACAAATTAGAACCACGCACATTTTTTTGGCACGACAAATTTGAGGCTAACGAGTCTTTCGCTGGGATACGTGGGGAGGAAATGTGGTCACCAGAGTCACCAAACCACCGCTCTGGGGAAGGAAAATGTCATTTTGTTTTACACCAATTATTGCAGGCCCATTGGAGGGTGGACTGGAGTGTGACTGCAGGACCGGGGCTTAAAGCTGGGTTGACATAGACAGGGGAGCATTCAGTACACAGAGCTCCAGCAGAGTTTGGCTTAAGGCAGGAGGGAGGGATGGAAACAGGGCTCATAGAGTCATAGATGCAAAGCGCAACTGTTGTGCGACTTTGTTGTGAACAGAACAAGTCAAGTCAAGACAAGTCCAGTTTTTTTATAGAGCACATTTTAAAACAACCCATGTTGAGCAAAATGCTGTATAGATCAGAGCAGGCAGCTAAAACACAAACACAAGAAACACCGACATAGACAACAAGGCACAGAGCTCGTAGGCATGAATAAACAACCCATGGACATGGACACAAGCTACAAATCAGCCATCAGAACAATACAGGATCATCGTCTTATTTTGTAACTGGAAGCAGAGCTAGTATTGACTCCACATTTTCAGTTGAGCAGCAAATTTTCCATACTAACTAACTAATTAATTATTGTTATTATGATAATTATTTTATTTATATTATTGAGTGTGTGTGTGTCCATAGGCTGCCAGGTCATCATAGGGCCTGGCGGCCTATGGATATATATATACAGTGCATCCGGAAAGTATTCACACCCCTTCGCTTTCCCCACATTTGTTATGTTACAGCCTTATTCCAAAATGGATTAAATTCCTTTTTTTTCTCATCAATCTACACACAATACCCAATAATGACAAAGTGAAAAAGGTTTTGTAGAAATTTTTGCAAATGTATTAAAAATAAAAAACCGGAATATTGCATGTACATAAGTATTCACACCCTTTGCTATGACACTCAAAATTGAGCTCAGGTTCATCCTGTTTCCTCTGATCATCCTTGAGAGGTTTCTACATCTTGATTGGAGTCCACCTGTAGTAAATTCAATTAATTGGACATGATTAGGAAAGGCACACACCTGTCTATAAGGTCCCACTGCTGACAGTGCATGTCAGAGCAGAAACCAAGCCATGAAGTCAAAGGAATTGTCTGTGGACCTCTGAGACAGGATTGTATCGAGGCAAAGATCTGGGGAAGGGTACAAAAAACATTCTACAGCTTTGAAGGTCCCGAGGAGCACAGTGGTCTCCATCATTTGTAAATGGAAGAAGTTTGGATCCACCAGAACTCTTCCTAGAGCTGGCCGCCCAGCCAAACTGAGCAGTCGGGGGAGAAGGGCCTTGGTCAGGGAGGTGACCAAGAACCCAATGGTCACTCTGACAGAGCTCCAGCGTTCCTCTGTGGACATGCGAGAACCTTCCAGAAGGACAACCACCTCTGCAGCACTCCACCAATCAGGCCTTTATGGTAGAGTGGCCAGATGGAAGCCTCTGCTCAGTAAAAGGCACATGACAGCCCGCTTGGAGTTTGCCAGAAAGCACCTAAAGGACTCTCAGACCATGATAAACAAGATTATCTGGTCTGATGAAACCAAGATTGAACTCTTTGGCCTGAATGCCAAACATCACGTCTGGAGAAAACCAGGCACCTCTCATCACCTTGCTAATACCATCCCTACAGTGAAGCATGGTGGTGGCAGCATCGTGCTGTGGGGATGTTTTTCAGCGGCAGGAACTGGGAGACTATTCAGGATCGAGGGAAAGATGAATGGAGCAAAGTACAGAGAGATCCTTGATGAAAACCTGCTCCAGAGCGCTCAGGACCTCAGACTGGGGCAAAGGTTTACCTTTCAACACGACAACGACCCTAAGCACACAGCCAAGACAATGAAGGAGTGGCTTTGGGACAAGTCTGTGAATGTCCTTGAGTGGCCGAGCCAGAGCCCAGACTTGAACCCCATTGAACATGTCTGGAAAGACCTGAAAATAGCTATGCAGTGACGCTCCCCATCTAACCTTACAGAGCTTGAGAGGATCTGCAGAGAAGAATGGGAGAAATATTCCAAATATAGGTGTGCCAAGCTTGTAGCTTCATACCCAAGAAGACTTGAGGCTGTAATCGCTGCCAAGGGTGCCTCAACCAAGTACTGAGTAAAGGGTGTGAATACTTATGTACATGCAATATTTCAGTTTTTTATTTTTAATAAATTTGCAAAAATTTCTACAAAACCTTTTTTGCTTTGTCATTATGGGGTATTGTGTGTAGATTGATGAGAAAAGAAAAAAAAGGAATTTAATCCATTTTGGAATAAGGCTGTAACATAACAAAATGTAGAGAATGTGAAGGGGTGTGAATACTTTCCAGATGCACTGTATACGTATATATATATACACAGCCGCTCATCATTTGTTAAGGATTTTTATCAACACCATTGATGGTGTCCAAAAAAAACGCTATATCCATCCATCCATCCATTATCCAAGCCACTTATTCCAATTGGAGTCGCAGGAATGCTGGAGCCTATACCAGCAATCATTGGGTGGCAGGTGGGTAGACACCCTGGACAGGCCGCCAGTCCATCACAGGGCACACACACACACACACACACACACACACACACACACATACATACACACTCACACAAATTCACACCTAGGGACAATTTAGTATGGCCAGTTCACCTGACCTACATGTCTTTGGACTGTGGGAGGAAACCGGAGCACGCAGAGGAAACCCACACAGGCATGGGGAGAATATGCAACCTCCACACAGAGGACAACCCGGGACAAACGACTGGACGTTTAATGTTGACAATGCAATTGGGAAGCTTTTGCACTGGATACAGAGCAGGAGTTAGCGAGTCTGAATCCTATTTTTAGCAAAACAACAATCCAGAAAAGCAAGCTGGCACATCATGAATCATGATCAAAACTTCAGAACTTTTATGAAAAGATTGATTTCTTTCAGCAAGTTAAGGGTGACAGAGCACATGTTACTTGCATCTCTGTCAATGAAATCCTACCAGGAATCAAACCGCGTGGGCAACACCAATTTCCAGAATATGAGGGAGAGTCTGAGAGAGAATAATAGTGGGGGTGCAGAAAATTTCGCCAATTTTCTTAACAATCCTAATTATAACGTTAAAGAGAAAGGCAAAACTGTGAACGTCTTACAGCAGCATATATTTTTAGATGCACTAACAAAATTTTTTTCAAGGGATCAACCACCACCCCCAGATCCAACGTCAGACCCTCAGTCAGCTTGCAAGCGAATGATTTCCAACCCAGGTTCATGAAGTGCTTTGCACCTGAGAAGAAGGAAGGGAAAGAGAGGAAGGCAACACGAGGACAGGGGGATACAGCTGGAGTGAGGTGGAGGAGAGCTCATACGTGCAAGTATGTGGTGAGCAGAACCAGGCGGTTAGAGCAGATGAAAATTGGGACAGAGTGTAGGATGGAGGAGTAAAGGAGGCCAAGGGGGTGCTAGGAAGCCACCCATGGGGGAGGAGACAGCGGCATCGTATTCAAACTGCCCCCTGCCCTTTCCGTGGAAAAGCGCAGCCTCCACCACATTCTGTGTCGATAACAGAAATTAGGCTCAACTTTGTTTCCGTGAAGAAAAGCTGCCGCAGCTGATAATCGTGGTGGTAGCATCAGCATAACAACAGGGCTTCATAACATTATGACTCCGCCACACGTGGGCAGAATAGATTCGGGCCGGGAACTGAGTGCTGCCTTGGGTTTAAACCTACGGAAAACTTTTTCCACCAATACCCTCACCACATTCATGCTGCTTTAGTTGCTGTAAAGTGTCACATTTCCTCGTCACGTAAGGCCCCACTTTGTCTCTGTTGTGATCCGTCACCTCCAAAGAAACTCTCACAGTAGCTGCACTTCTCTTGACGTTAGAAAGAGCTCTACTATAAACACATTAAGGGCACCAGGCTTTTCCCAAACATGCCGCTTTGCATCTGCTGCACAGCAATTCTACAGTGATTCAAAGAGAATGAATTAGTTAGCGGTGGTTTGAAAGTGTTTGAGTGGGCGGGAACATGGCTTCAACGTCAAACTGAGAAGGGACCGTTTTTCAGAGGAGACGGAGAAGAAGGAGGCAGCGCTAACAGGGAAGTAAAGAAATTTTGAAAAACAAATTGAAAGATGGAGGGTGCCGTTAAGAGGATCAATGTGGTCAGAGGAGAGGAGGAGAGAAAAAGTTGAGGAGGAGAGAGGGACACAAGGAAAAGAGGAGGAGACAGGTTGGAAAGGGGTGTTCAAAGACGGGAGGAGAACAGAGGGATGGAGAGAACAGAGGAGAGCACAGGAGAACACACGCTGGGGCTCTGGGGATGCGGGATGAATTGGCTGAGTGAGTAACTAGTGTACAGCGGGAGGGTCGCAGGACTACCAAAAAGCTGAGGGTAATGAACAGAGGGGAGAAACGATGCAAGGGTAGATGAGCGGGTTGGAAAAGAGAGAGGAGGAGTGGAGAAAGGGCTGGAGGAGAGATCATGCTGAGGCTCTGGGGACACAAAGTGAAGGGGCTGAGTGAGGAAGTGCATCGCTGCAGGGATGGTGGGTCCATTGCTCTGTGTGTGCTACAAAAGAAGGCAGAGATAGAAGTCACTCTCCCAGTCAGCTCTGGGGGGCCATAAATACGTCTGTGTGTGTGTGTGTGTGTGTGTGAATGCCCAAGGACGCGTGAGGGCACATGCATATGTACAGGTTTATGTGGGAATGTGTACATATATATAGTTTTGTGCAAGTGTGTGGGTGTGTGTGTGTGTGGGTGTCCGTGCGTGCATGCATGCATGTGTGTGTGAGCTTTATGAGCGTGTTTGCATTTTTCTTCTAAGTATCCCTGTGCCTACTCTTCAAGAGCAATTACTAAAGCTGAAGTACGGTGTGTTTGTTTACAATGAAAGTGACCCATCGCTCAGAATTTCAATTACCATCCAATTGGAAGGTTAACCCTCTAGCTCTCTTTCACAGAGCATGAGCGATACAAGGGAATGAAAAACATCATAAGTCTGGGACAGATAAGGCACCAGACACAGCTATGCCCACACCGGGTATGAATAAATCCAGCTAGATAATGGGGCCATTAAAGCGATATTATTTATTAATATATTTACCACCACCACCATCTACTCCACCCCAGTTGCCGCTGTCATCTGCTGGGGGAGTTTTTATCACCGATGTAATAACAAGTCAGGTGTGGAAATGGGAACGGACGGATAAGATATTGTGTATGTGCGTGGTTTTCTGGAAGGGGTGGTGGATGATGAAGACGAAGTTGATTTAATTTTATGTGACGCAAATAAGTGGGTGATGTGTTTTACCTTTATAGGAACCCAGCACTCTTAATACCACACACACACACACACACACACACACACACACACACACACACTAACTGCAGATGAAATAGGTGCATGAATCACGCGTCAGCATCACAATGTTTTATTTTTATCTATTTTTTCTTATTTTATTTTTTTTCGATCATCAATCAATCAAGCAAACAAACAACCAATCAATCAATCAATCAATCAATCAATCAATGTTAGACAGGTAAACAGACAAATGTTAGATTATCGTTGCAGGTTAATTTGGCATCCAACAAACATTGGTATCTGTATATTTGTAATCTGGGTTGACCACGTACAAGAGTTCCTGTTTCTTTTTATTGATTGACTGATTGATTGATTGATTGATTGATTGATTGACTGACTGATTGATTTCAGTTATGCCAGTAAAATGATGAATAATTATTTTAGATGTTTGAACTTTTTTCCCCATCACACATAGACAAGGCACAGTGTTTTCGGTTTTTACCGATTTTCACCGCAAAATACCCAGATTTTTTTTAAAAGGAGCAGATCGGTTTAAACTGATTTTCACCCGGATTTTACGTTCCCACGGATCCAAAAGTTGTTCCTGTTCATGTGAGGTTATGTAACAGTGCCCTCTTGTGGCGAAATTCGGCATGCTGGATGGCTTTGAAAAATAAAAACCGAAAACGCTGAGCCTTGCACGAATAAAACCATGTTCTTTAGTACATCTCAGTTGGTGGCATTTTCACACAAGCAGGATTCAGATTGACAGACTGCGACCAGGCGGAATTTGTGCTTGGTGGCCATAAACACAGATGATACTTACAGCACGGGTACTAAACTCAAAAAGGTCAGTATCTTTACTGGTTGTGTCCTCTGTGGCAATTATATGGACTGTGCATGAAAACTATAACGCAACATTTATTCTCGCTAGGCCTGCAGATGGGGGTCTTCGCTCCCTGAGGGTCTTGGAATTACAGCAGAGACTTGATGGTGATGTTATGATGGAAACAGGCCTGTGGCTACTGAAACGCTGCACTCACTGATAATGAGTACCAAGAGCCGACAGCCGCTCCGTGTAGTTTGGCTAATTTCTTGTGCTGATTTTTGGGAATGACTGTAAAATGCTTATTGCTCCCTGTGGAAAATATTGTGCAGCCACAATCCTCTTCCCTCTAGTCTCTCACACACACACACACACACACACACACACACACACACACACACACACACACACACACACACACACACACACACACACACACACTTTCTTTAAAATCAGCTGGTTGTGAAAGTAAAAAAGTGTGTGTGAGTCATAAACATAGTTTATTAGGCCCAACAACCACCAAAGACTAATCAAAACTCATTTAAGACGACTTCCCATGCCGTTTCACCAAAGTGCCGTACCATTTAGCCATTAAATCATCCAGTCATATCCGCGGCCTGTTACAAACAAGGGCAGATTCAGAAGATGTACTGTCCAGACCCACTTCACAGCAACAAACGGTAAACAAATCTCGTAAAATCTGAGCTGAATCGAGTTAGTAGTGAGCATACAGCATTTTGTTTCAACAAACCAAACGCATAACAGGAAATTGATTTGAAAGGCCTGCCTCTGAGGAGTTACAGGGGCAAATTGGGTGGAAAACAAAAAACTAGTAACCCAAAATTGAGCCAATCAGAGAAATAGTTACAGTTTCAGTTTATATTGTTATGGTGCATCTTCATGAAGCGTCTTTGGCTCATTGACTCAAATTTTGTATTTTGTGAATTGTATGTACCAAGACAGTCCTTCTGACCGTTTCGGATTTTCAAAGTTTAATAACTTTGTGGGAAAAAAAAAGATACAGACCTGCCGCTCCCTGAATGCTCAAAAAATTGTCTATATTTGCATTAAAATTAGTTTTAGATCAATTGCACACAAAAAGGTATTTACAGGCGTTGGACAGCAGCCATTTTAAATTGTTTGAAAAATAGTATTAAAGCTGTTAAAATGTTAATTTTGGTGTCAGTCATTTCTTGAAAGACATACTAACATATGTAATGCATTAGTACCTCAACTCGGTATTTATCTTGACACAGTATCCATTCTAGTGGTTTTTAAGTTGTTGTTTGGGACTGTTTCAATAGTTATTATCAGTTATTTTTTTACATTTCATGTTTTATAGGCCTTGTTCCATTCGTTAGATTAGCAATATGTCTTTTCCATTTTGTTTATCAGGTCATATTTTCACTTTTTCAATTTTGCTATTCAAGTTCGACCATGTTTCTCTGAAGTTTAAATTGTTTAAAAATAGTATCATAGTTGTTAAAATGTTAATTTTGGTGTGAAGCATTTCCTAATACATACTAACATATGTTAGTTATATGTCAGTTATTTTTTTACATTTCATGTTTTATAGGCCTTGTTCCATTTGTTAGATTAGCAATATGTCTTTTCCATTTTGTTTATCAGGTCATATTTTCACTTTTTCAATTTTGCTATTCAAGTTCGACCATGTTTCTCTGAAGTTTAAATTGTTTAAAAATAGTATCATAGTTGTTAAAATGTTAATTTTGGTGTGCAGCATTTCCTAATACATACTAACATATGCAATGCATTAATATCTCAATTGGGTATTTATCTTGACAGAATATATAGTTTAAAAACTGGCAGTCATGCTCGTTGTAGGTAGGAGTGAAATCCCAGTTGTTCTGGTGTTAAACGCCTTGGTTCTAGTTCGGCATGACTGGTGATGCAAGTTGTATAACAGAAGTGCCAGTTGAAATGGGACGGTGTTTTGTGGGACACGTTCATCCGTATCGCCAGGCTCTGGCACTGTGGCAAGCTGTGTGTTGTTTGGCCATTCGTGTGGAAGGAGGCAGAGGCAGCGGCTCATCCATCCAGCAAGAAACGCTAGTTTAGATTTAACCGAGGATGGAGAAGTGCATGTGACAAATGCTGACACTCCGATCGGCCTATGTTTATTTGTGAACAATGTTTTGAAGCAGTTGATCGCCACCTGTGAAATGTGGACTTCCTCTGAAAAATACATTTGGATTGACTGAGAGCCAGGAATCTGGAATATAATAAATGGGCGAGCCTTGCACAAGTCTGGAGTGCTGTTTCCAGTGTTCTTCCACTTGTGAGCCTGAACGTCGTCAGATCCATGCACCTTGATGAGAGCAGGCACCTCGATTAACTCGGCCAAAGAGAGGGCTGTGTGAGAAAGCGGCCTGCCAGTCAGTTAATCAGGCAGCAAACTGGTCAACAAATCAGTCGGCGCAGTGCACAGAGCTGCACTTGTCAATCTGGGTTTACTCGTTGCCCTCTGGTCAAACTGCTCAGCTGACAAAGTGGGAATGTATAATCTGAGAGCTCACATTACACAGGACAGGGCAGGGACTATTAATCTAGCTATCCCCTGCAAGGTCAGGCAGAAAATGTGACTGAGATATGAGAGGAGGAAATAAACAGAGTGAGAGAGGCTGAGGGAGAGAGAGTGAGAGAGCGAGAGAGGCTGAGGGAGAGGGAGAGAGAGGCTGAGAGAGAGAGTGAGTGAGAGAGAGTGAGTGAGAGAGAGAGGCTGAGAGAGAGGCTGATGGAAAGAGAGACAGAGAGAGGCTGAGAGAGAGAAAGGCTAAGGGAGAGAGAGAGAGGGGCTGTGAGAGAGGGGGGTGAGAGAGGCTGAGGGAGACAGCGAGAGAGAAAGAGGCTGAGAGAGAGAGAGAGAGAGAGAGAGAGAGAGAGAGAGAGGGTCAGAGTGAGGCACAAAGAGAGAGAGGAGCGAGTAGATGTGGGGGGGAGAGGGGCGTGAACTAGCATGTGAAATGGCTGCCTTTGTCCCCGACCCACACAAACTTCGTGAGAAACATCAAATAACAATTCAGCTTGGTCAGTGACAGCTCAGCATCGACTGTCAGTGAGATAACCCACACCGACGCACAGTAGCGCTAATAGCAAATTACAGCATGACTGTCATTCAGGTTTACAGTTGAATTGCCCATGATTGCACACCGAATAAATAGCTGAGGCACTGGAAATTGTGGGCCGACACACATTTGGTTTGATAATTCCCAGGAAGAAATTGGTGATTGATTAAAGCAAGCGTAACATGTTGGGAGTCTACATGGTGGAGATGGATGACAGAGATGTTGGTTGGCTGCTTCGTTGGCACTAAGGTGGATGGAAGTTGTGAAACCAACATAAAATGTTAATATGTTTGGATTCAAATGTATGTTTAAGATTATTTCATTCTAGCAGTCGTCATGATGTATTATTATTATTATTATTTTCCCCCTTTTTCTCCCTAATTGTATCTGGCTAATCATCCCACTCTTCCGAGCTGTCCTGGTCGCTGCTCCACCCCCTCTGCCGATCGGGGGGACTGCAGACTACCACATGCCTCCTCCGATACATGCCGAGTCGCCAGCTGCTTCGTTTCACCTGACAGTGAGGAGTTTCGTCAGGGGGACGTAGCGCGTGGGAGGTTCACACTATTTCCTCCAGTTCCCCCATCTCCCCCGAACAGGCGCCCCAACCAACCAGAAGAGGTGCTAGTGCAGCGACCAGAACACATACCCACATCTGGCTTCCCACCGTCAGACACGGCCAATTGTGTCTGTAGGGATGCCCGACCAAGCCGGAGGTAACACGAGGATTTGAACTGGCGGTCCCTGTCAGGATGTATTATATAAAGTATTTCATACACACGTATATTCAAAGGCTGAGGTGGATATTTATGTAAAGTTATGTGGGTTTCGGCTTAGGTTGGACTGAAGCAGAATGAGACTGCGGATGTTTTAACTAAGTACACCTGGAAAAAAGAAAGAGCAGTCATGGTAATCTTAATAAGTCAGAAACCAAACCAAACTCTGCAAGAATATTGGGATAGGGAGCATAAGAGGAGACATTTATACTAGATTCAAAACAAAACCAAGACTTAGGGTCACACTGCACAATTTTACAAGGAGGTGGTGGTGATGACAAGATGAAGGTTGGGACACTGAAAACTGAGTAAAACTCTAAAACTGTGGCAAAAGGGGCAAAACATGATAGACGGGGCAGTAATAATGAATATACTACCACGGCAGCAGCATTTAGTCTCCGATGCACACTCCTGCACTGCCGGTAGCAGGAATGCACCAATGGATGCCGACCACTGTAAACCCACATGAAGAAGAGTCGTGGCAAAGTCTTTTATAATTAGGGATGCCCCCCGAAACCCGGTTCTAAACGGGAACCGGTTCTAAATTAGTAAAAACCGGAGCATTTTTAAGATCCGACGTTTTCGGTTCTGCTATCGGTAGTCGGTAGGTACTCGAGAAATCATGGAGTGAGATTTATATTGTGGCAAATGTGTTTTTCGAGGAATTTAAATGTCGCGAACATAATCTTGTTTGCCGTTTTCTCCATCTCTCTGTCTCTCTCTCTTACTGCGCGAGGGGCGGGGCTGTGCTGTGCTCCACACGCTCGCTCACACACGCGCAGACAGCTCTGCTCAAGTGCTCATCATGGCGGAGAGAACTAAACGTTCAACAGTTTGGGTATATTTTTCAAAAGTCGATGACAACAACGCTCGTTGCCACAAGTGCAACAAATCATTTGCCAGTAAGGGTGGCAATACAAGCAATCTGTCGAAACATCTTTTGTCGAAACATGGTATTAATCTGCAGAAATGCGGCGTTTTCGACTGCTTTGCTCGTAGTGTTCCATCCACGTCCACTGCAGGTAAGCCGTATGAGCCATAGATACGGAGTTAGCTAGGCTAATAACGAATTATTACGAATAGGCCAATAAATAAAATATAATTGCTTAGCTAATTGTTTAGCTACAAATATATAAGCCATAGATACAGAGTTAGCTAGGCTAATAACGAATTATTACGAATAGGCCAATAAATAAAATATAATTGCTTAGCTAATTGTTTAGCTACAAATATATAAGCCATAGATACAGAGTTAGCTAGGCTAATAACGAATTATTACGAATAGGCCAATAAATAAAATATAATTGCTTAGCTAATTGTTTAGCTACAAATATATAAGCCATAGATACGGAGTTAGCTAGGCTAATAGCCGGGAACACTATAAGTCAGGAGAGATCACGACTCCTGCTGGAGAAGGCAGATATGTTGATTTTTCTGCAGAAGAACTGTTAGGATAATGTTCTAGGTTCTTGTTTGTTTGAACTTCTGTTAGCCTTTTGCTGTAAAAATTTATTTTTAATATTTTTTTTTCTTTATCTTTATCTACTTTTATTTTCTTATCTTATTTGTTGTTGTTGAATTTTGATTATATAGTCTATAATTCAGACGCATTTAAAACATTGCTGCTGCTGTTGCTGCTGAATAAATAATATTTGTTTATATTTATATAAAGTTATATAATAGAATAATAAAGCAATGTCGATTCTGTTCTTAATTAAGTGTCTTTTTTCTTGCATAATAATCAAAAAGAACCGATGAGTATCGATAAAGTACCGAACCGATAAGCAGTACCGATAAGAGTAGTAGTATCGATAAAATCCTAACGATACCCATCCCTATTTATAATAGAAAATTCTCATCTAAAATTATATTCTGAGTCATCCAAAAAGGGTTTTTCCTCACTGAATAATTTCTTATGGATTACTATGCAAAGCAGAAGTCTACCAGAATGCACCTGATAAATCTTTTTGGGAATGTTTTTTTTTTTTTTTTTTTTTGCTCATTCTAAATTTACTACATTTCAATATTTTAAGATACAAGAAAAAAAAAGAAAATCAGTTGAGTTCCTACAAAGTAGGACGACCTGAATCTTATCTGCACTTCAGATTTCATGGCTGTTTTCACAGAAACCTTTGTTGTAGGTGTTACAAGATCAAATCCACCCTTAGGAACACAATTTTGACTTCTTCAGACAAAGAGGGACTATAAAGGTTGAATTATTCATACAAATGATAATTTATTTTTATTCTTCTCGGATATATCCATATGAATCTTGTTGTAAAAGATGGGTAAAAGCATCACAGCAAAAGAGAGAGGGGACAAGTTAGTTTATGTAATGCATGACATTTATCTTTGCAGGGGAGATTATGAGATGAGACACCAACAGCAAAGGTTTCTGTGAAAACAGCCACAAAATCTGAGGTGCAACTAAGATTCAGGTCACCTCAGTCTGTAGTCATATATATATACACACACACATATATATATATGAGAGGGGGAGTTTTTTTTGTTGTTTTTTTTTACCTTGTGTCACTTTGCCTGGAGGTGATACTTGTATTTTTTCCTACTTAAGCTCTGAACCAATTTAACACTGAGCGGGGAATGTAGCGGGGAGTCTGACAGAGTCGCTCAAATCCCTGTCTGCACCATATTGGGGGCATGAAGAGTAACAAAAATGAGGGCGGAAAACAGAAAAGGGGGAGCAGTGTACGAGAGAGAGGGGGCGACGCAGAAGGAGAGAGAGATAAACTGTGTAGTGAGCATGGAGAGAGAGACAGATTTATTTCCGCTTTCCGTGATAGGCACTGGGCATCACCTGGCAAATATTAAATGCATGATTTGAAATGTTTCTTGAGGGACGCTAATAATGTAACCCCTCTACTGTCTTGTTATTAATTAGACATGATTAATTTGATAGGCAAAGTTTTTAAAATTTGGTCCAGTTGTACTGGCAGACACATTTGTATGCAACCGCTAAAATGATGAAATAATTGAGAAAGAGGATGGACTATCATTTGTCACTTTCTAACTTCTCTCTTGTTCTGAGTTTATTGCCAAAAGCCTTAAAGAACGGTATGATAACCTTTAAGGTTCACGTGGCCTCAATTCCTCAGTCGTGCCGATATGTCCTGTACAACATCAGGAAAAAACATCGGCCTCTTGTAATATCACGCATTGACTACTGCAACTCCTTACTGGCAGGTCTCCCTGCATGCACTTTCAAACCTCTGCAAATGATCCAGAACGCGGCAGCGCGTCTGGTCTTCAACAAGCCCAAAACAGCACATGTCACACTGTTCATATCTCTCCACTGGCTCCCAGTTGCTGCCCGCATCAAATTCAAGACCTTAATGCTCGCTTACAAAACAGCAACTAAAAAGGCTCCTGCCTACCTGAACTCCCTCATTCCGGTCTACACTCAGTCCCGCTCACTACGCTCTGCCAATGAAAGGCTCCTGGCACTTCTACCACAATGGGGCCCTACGTCACTAGCCACTCTTCTCTTCTGTAGCTCCCCGGCGGTGGAACGAGTTACCAAACTCCATTGGACCCGCTGAGTCCCTCTCCATCTTTAAGAAAAAGCTAAAGACCCAGCTCTTTCTTGGACACCTCCACACCTGATGGTATTTTTTTAAAAATCGCTTCTATGCACCCTATGCAACTTTGCCTTTATGCACTGCCTGTTGGCACCTATGTCCTATCGGACTTGAACCTAGTCTTTTGGCACTTACTTGTGTTGTCGCCTCCTGGCTAGACCCTTGCTTGTGTTGCATTAACTCTCAGATGTATGTCGCTTTGGATAAAAGTGTCTGCTAAATGAAGCTGTAAGATTGTACCGTTGTATGATAACAGCGACCCATGGAGACCACGGAGAGTTCCCAAATAAACACCTGCTGTTTCCGTGAGATGGGACGGAGTGCCAAAACTGAAAAGCTTTTACAAACACATCACTAGGGATTAGTATTTACATTAAAAGCACAACTATAGACGGATTAGCTCAGATAGGTAGAGGGATTAACTCAGATAGATAGATAGATAGATAGATAGATAGATAGATAGATAGATAGATAGATAGATAGATAGTAATAATAAATACATTTCACCCACACATATTTCCGATTTCAAGGGCATCTGTGCCAGGCTCAAGAAAGCAAGTAAAGGAAGTAAACCTGCACTGTCTTTCCATGTGGCCTGCTGTGGTGCTGAGTAGACAAAGTAGTGCCAGCCTGCTGACATACACGTACAGTCCTCTCTACAAGTAAACACTCTCTTTACGATGACATTATACTGTTCTTGCTGTGATGGAAGCTGCATATGTGCATGTGTGAGTTTTATGTGCGTGTATGCATGTGCCCTTATACCTGTGTGTGTGTGTTTGTGTGCGTGGCTGTTTGTATTTGTATTTTTATGTGTGTGTGTGTGTGTGTGTGTGTGTGTGTGTGTGCAAAGTTTTTTTGTTTTTATCTTCATGTATGTGTGTGCACACATGTATGTGTGCATGCGTGTGTGTTAGTGTTTGTATTTTCATACGTGTGTGTGTGTGTGTGTCCACTGTGAGTATAGCATGTGAAGACAGAGAAAAAGAGAGACGAGGAGGCAGTCTGTGATGAGTGGAATAAGTGATGAATATCAGCAGGGAGAGAAAAGGGTCACTGTTAGTGTCTGAAAAAAACTACCAAATCTGGAAATGGAAGAACAGAAATGTTAAGACCTGCCGGGTTTCCATCTACTCAAAGCACCAGAGATAAGGCTTGTAAAAAAGACAAATTATAAAACACGATTATGTCTCGAGGGATTACAATTAAACCTCCGCAAAAAGTTCTTCATCACAGGCCCACTACAGTGTCTTCGAAAGCTAATGTCTCGGTCAAACACTGAAAAGGGGGTAAAAGTAAAAATAGAAATTCCCACATCTCTTTGTTTGAGCTTGCTATATACACTCACCGGCCACTTTATTAGGCACACCTGTCCAACTGCTCGTTAACGCAAATTTCTAATCAGCCAATCACATGGCAGCAACTCAATGCATTTAAACATGTAGACATGGTCAAGACGATCTGCTGCAGTTCAAACCGAGCATCAGAATGGGGAAGAAAGGTGATTTAAGTGACTTTGAACGTGGCATGGTTGTTGGTGCCAGACGGGCTGGTCTGAGTATTTCAGAAACTGCTGATCTACTGGGATTTTCACGCACAACCATCTCTAGGGTTTACAGAGAATGGTCCGAAAAAGAGAAAATATCCAGTGAGTGGCAGTTCTGTGGGCGAAAATGCCTTGTTGATGCCAGAGGTCAGAGGAGAATGGCCAGACTGGTTCGAGCTGACAGAAAGGCAACAGTAACTCAAATAACCACTCATTACAACCGAGGTATGCAGAAGAGCATCTCTGAACGCACAACACGTCGAACCTTGAGGCAAATGGGCTACAGCAGCAGAAGACCACACCGGGTGCCACTCCTGTCAGCTAAGAACAGGAAACTGAGGCTACAATTCGCACAGGCTCACCAAAATTGGACAATAGAAGATTGGAAAAACGTTGCCTGGTCTGATGAGTCTCGATTTCTGCTGCGACATTCGGATGGTAGGGTCAGAATTTGGCGTCAACAACATGAAAGCATGGATCCATCCTGCCTTGTATCAACGGTTCAGGCTGGTGGTGGTGGTGTAATGGTGTGGAGGATATTTTCTTGGCACACTTTGGGCCCCTTAGTACCAACTGAGCATCGTGTCAACGCCACAGCCTACCTGAGTATTGTTGCTGACCATGTCCATCCCTTTATGACCACAGTGTTCCCATCTTCTGATGGCTACTTCCAGCAGGATAACACGCCATGTCATAAAGCTCGAATCATCTCAGACTGGTTTCTTGAACATGACAATGAGTTCACTGTACTCAAATGGCCTCCACAGTCACCAGATCTCAATCCAATAGAGCACCTTTGGGATGTGGTGGCCTGGGAGATTCGCATCATGGATGTGCAGCCGACAAATCTGCAGCAACTGCGTGATGCTATCATGTCAATATGGACCAAACTCTCTGAGGAATGTTTCCAGTACCTTGTTGAATCTATGCCACAAAGGATTAAGGCAGTTCTGAAGGCAAAAGGGGGTCCAACCCGGTACTAGCAAGGTGTACCTAATAAAGTGGCCAGTGAGTGTAGATGCAATCACTCTAACGCTGTATGCAGAGCAAAGCCTTGTAACAATTAGGATGGCAGTCATCCGGCAAATGGTAATATTATCTTACATGATGATTATTAACACAAGAATACACTTTTCACACTTTCTTCATGTGGCTGCTGTTAAAATGTGGAGTTACTTCTGAAGAATTTCTCACATCTATTCTATATTTTCCTACAGAGCAAAGTAATTTGAAAAACATTGTTGATATTTTTTTTCCCCTGCAAAACCACATCATTATACCATACAGAACAAAATCTGTTAATAACACCAGCTGGAATTCATAGCCAAATATATTTCTGAATAAAATCTCATCTCTGCAAAATAACACATTCCTATACAGGCACCTCGTTCTGTGTGCAAATTAAGTATTTAAATTGCAGGATATATGGAATAAATAAGTCCCTTGTACTTTTACTGCAAAAGTCATTACCTAGTCCGTGGACTAGGTAATGACTTAAACGCACTTAAAATGCAGACAGGGATTCCTCCAAAGTATTTGGGAGTGTTTAGTGTTCAGACAGTGGAAAAAGTCATCAACTAACTCTTTTTTTCCGAACACTTAGTTTGTATCCTTTGTTGCCAATCAGGTGTTAATTTGTTACAATACTGCAGTTACCCATGGGTTTGATTTGGGTTTTATACAGCAGTACCTCTTAAGTGAACCAGAATATTTTTTGTACAAACACCATGTGCGGGCAAATTATTCCCTCATTGAGCCAAATTTTCACTATGGGAATTTGACCGTCTTCCGGGATAAACATTACCAGTCTGCAGCTTAGTAAGCAAGAATTTTCTGGATTCACAGACTGAAGGCGTAAACTGGAGCATCGGCAATTCCGATGCAAACCGAGGCAGCGTCTTGATAACACTGTTTTGTAGCTGCATCTCATTAAACGGAGATGTGCCGTGTCTCCAGACTCCGGCGCAGCGGAGGGAACGCTCCTAATGAATTCCTACACTGACATAACCCTACCACTTCCCTGCCAGCTGATCCCATAATGCACAGCGATTTCATGAAATCGTATTGCATTCTCACTGCAAAGGAACCACTCCAGAGTTCGACCGTTTGGGGAGGGTGGTCTCAGCCTGTTTCCCATCAATGTCCAAAGATTTTGTTGTGCATCCGAGTCTGATTTCTGTGTTAATATATGCACACAAAAAAATGCAATAAGGGGAACACCTACCAGGGTTTAAAGCAACTGTTCTAGCAAACTAGGAGTGGAAACACCTTAAGTCTTTGATTGCAAGCTGTGCTGTGACATTATTATGTATTATCTCCCCTCCCTGACCCAAATTCAGCTGTAATGGATGTCATCTATTACCATATGAAATCATTGAACTCCTGCAATTTTTTTCTGGGGGGGGGGGGGTTTCTTGCAACCAAGCACTCGGTGTTTCTGCAGCTGAGGTAGTGTTTAAGGAAAAATACACCTCCTTTACAAAACCCAGGTGCCTCCCAACATCATTTGGAGCACGGCTCTCTGATGCTTCCATCTGCTGAAATAAATTTGTAATTTCCAACAGACTGAGTTCTAAAGGAGTTGAATTAAACTTTCAAAATCAATAAATTGGAATACATTATAAGAGAAAACAAAGAAAATATGCATGCAAACACTCTTGAAAGGATGCTTTTGTTTTCCATTTTCGAAGTGCCTCATTTGACAAAACAACCTGCAGATGATGGAAAATTATGTGTGAAATGTAAATTAAGCATTCATACTATTGGCATCATTATAGCGATGCTGTGGAAAAGACTTTACATTACACGGTCGTCATCTATTTTTGTCTATTTTTTCCACTGAAAAAGACATGTGGAAGTTGGGGTAATCCCTCAGTGAGGGCAGTGCACACATGCTTGGATAGAGGCACAGCATCAGGCAACATCGCAGATAGCCATGATGTCTTCCATGCCGAGAGGCAATGTGCAACAGGGCCACCATTTTGTTAAAAATGCCAGCCCAGGGGTGTCCGGGTAGCATGGTGGCCTATTCTGTTGCGTACCAACACGGGGATCACTGGTTCAAATCCCCGTGTTACCTCCAGCTTGGTCGGGCATCCCTACAGACACAATTGGCTGTGTCTGCAGGTGAGAAGACGGCTGTGGGTATGTGTCCTGGTCGCTGCACTAGCGCCTCCTCTGGTTGGTTGGGGCGCCTGTTCAGGGGGGAGGGGGAACTGGGGGGAATAGCGTGATCCTCCCACGCGCTACATCCCCCTGATGAAACTCCTCACTGTCAGGAGAAGAGAAGCGGCTGGTGACTCCACATGTATTGGAGGAGGCATGTGGTAGACTGCAGCCCTCCCGGGATCGGCAGAGGGGGTGGAGCAGCAACTGAGATGGCTCGGAAGAGGGTGGCAATTGGCCAAGTACAATTAGGGAGAAAAGGGAAGAAAAAAAAATGCCGGTCCAGGGCAAGTTCTCATGCTCAGACAGATTATCCAGCGCCCCTGAGACTTTTCAAAAGACAACGTTTAAGGCTATCTCTCTCTCTCTCTCTATATATATATTTTTTTTTTTCCTTATTTAATTTTTGGCCATTAGACCGAGATGATTGCACAATTGAAGGGTTAAGACTCTTTCAAAAGCCAGCCTGACCACATGATAGCTGGTTCCATAACACTAGAATAAAGCCCTACCTGCAGCGCTTCTATGATGCTAGACTTGGAGCTCTACTTTCTTTAAAATGTGCTAAACTGCTCACACACCAAAAAGACATTTATTATAAAAACTGAATTTTATTATTTCAGCTATCAGAAGTGAAAGGAAGAAATTAGTGATTTTAACATTTTGTGCAAATAAATTCTAATTTTGAACAACTGTGGCAATAATTTGCAGAATTAATCTGCCACGCAGTGCGGACATGTTAAAACTCTGCCGCACAATGATTAGTGGGCTCCATTAGTGATTGATTTTCTGTCCCAAACCTCGGCTCGCATAGCAAGCCTCTCCAGATTCTGGATGATAGGGGTGGGCTATTCTTATGGTGCAGTATCCTTGACAAGGTCCCACTACCACAACGGCTGGGGATGTTAGTGGCCGAAGGGGGGGCTTTCTATTTTCATAGGGGAGACGGATGTTGATGAGACGGGGGACCAGTGCTGGACCAAGGGATATCTTTATCTGGGATGGGGGCATCCATTTTTAAAACAGCAAATATACCCAACCTAATGAATCTGCAGGGAGGAAGCCAGCTTGATGTAGTAGCCACGAGCGACGAGAAGGAGATGGAAAAGGAGAAAAATGTGTTGGTAATAAAAAAATAAAAAAATGAAAAGAAAGATGGGGATAGTTAGACTGCCCATTAATATGCACAACAGTAACAAATAAAGGCCTGTCAAGGGAGGCCTGGAGGCTGTTTGTTTGGTGTGTGTGTGTGTGTGTGTGTGTGTGTCACACCTGGCTGCCCTGCAGAGCACAGCCAGAGTCCTGATTAACCTAACAGGAAGTTGGAAGGCAACTTCTGATACCTTGTTTTGTTGCATGACCTGGACAACTTCACAGCCTTGCTGGCATAGTTTGGCTAAATTGTGTGCATTTATAAAACCTGTCATTCCGACTTTGCGCTGAATGATGTGGCTTAATGGGTCACAGAGAATGAATGAGGGTAGTTTTACACAAATAGGAGCGTACACAAGAGCACCGGTTTAAATTCAAAGACTTTGAATGAACTTTGCAGAACGGGTTATTTTAACGGGAAAATAATGAGACCAAACTTAAAAAGAATTCCGACTAACGTCCCTGCTCTGGTGCACGGATCGAAAACTGCATATTAAAAGTGCTTTAATGGAGTGATGGCATTGATTATCGAAGTGTAGGCAGAGAGAACAAGCGAGAGAGAGAGAGACGGCGACGGAGAGAAAGACAGAGATCACAGCCCACACAGCTTATTTATTTGCCATCTTAAAAGCATGTCGGTATGACCCCAGCTGGCCCTGATGTACACAAGTAAAGCTGCAGGGCCAGCGCTCTCGCCAAAGTTGATCTTCCGTATGAGGGCCGAGTGTTGGTGTGATGGAGCTAATGGCGTCAGCCGCGGAAGGGGGCAGGGGTTAGCGAGCAATAAGATGAACAGCGGAGGCCAAGCCCTGCCCCTGGCTGTGGGGAGGAGGATGGAGTGGGGGTGGGGAGGTGGGGGCTAGCTTTGATGGCTAATGCAATAACTACAGCTGACACCAAGCTAAGCAGAACCATTAGATAACCAAGTGCCTCTTAAAGTGAGCCGGGCAGCCAGCAGAAGGATGGTAAAACTGAGAAAGACAGAGCAGGGGGAAAGGGAAAAAAAATAAAAAAGAGACGAAAAACGCTTCACCATTTTCTAAACTGCTCATAAGCCATTGCAAGTACGGAGCAGCTCTTGATGGATAAACGGATGGAAGGATGGTTTCTGAGACGGATCAATGCATGGATAGATGGACGCCCTAATGCCTTTATGTGGCTGAGAGACACCACGCTTTTAACTAACTCTAACCACTTTGTGTGTCTCCCAGCTGCCTGCGCGCTACCCACCAGCCAGACTTGTTTTCTTCCCATCAAGGGTATCGTTCTCGAATACCGACAATATATATAATGAAGTGAAGCGGAAACATTAGAGCCCTCCTGCTGAGACTGCCACACTACCTTGTGAAAAACAGATGCCACTTTGTTGTGTCTTGGCAAGTCGCTGTGCAGCCATCATCGGCAGGATGAGAGGAACTAATTGACTGTGTTAGTTTTGCTCCGAATGGTTTAGAATGGAGCTCGTTTTAATCAACAGCCGGGGTCAGAGACGAGCTGACCGCTAAATAATACCGCAACGCTTACCAGCGGCGAAGATTAGGATGACAGAAAAGTTCTCTATCGGGGTTTTTTGTTTTTCAAACTCAAAAATAATTTGCTGTAAACAGCACGTTTGAGTTTGTCGTGACTTTTACTTGGGCATCGGTGGGCTTTCAAAGAAACCGAATTACTCATCGTCTTTTGGAGGGAAAAAAAACTGTGCCAAAAATGTACTTTATCTCTAAATGATATAAAAAGATAAAAGTAGAAAGCACCGGACTTACTATCACAAATCCTTAAACACATACTTTTTTTTTTTTGGAGGAGTTAAAGACTTAATTTTGTGCAAGAATTTCAGTATTTTGTATAACTCTGAAGAAAAACAAATTGTGGACATTTTCTCCCCACTTATTACAAACCACATGAGGATGCAACACAGAACTCAATGCTGCAGTGTAAATTATAAATTTACAAAACTGCAAATACTTGTTGGCATATACTCTAAGGGCAATTAGTCAGACCATTCAATTTTGGCTGTCTTGCTGACTCCTTTTTTTTTGTGGCTTTTCCCCCCCTTTTTTTTCTTTCCAACTGTACTTGGCCAATTACCTCATTCTTCCAAGCCATCCCGGTTGCTGCTCCCCCCTCCACCAATCTGGGAAGGCTGCAGATACATATGGTGTTGCCAGCCCCTTCTTTTCACCTGACAGTGAGCTGTTTCGCCAAGGGGATGTAGCATGTGGGAGGATCACACTATTCCCCCCAGTTGCCCCTCCCCCCCGAACAGGCACCCCGACTGACCAGAGGAAGCGCTAGTGCAGCAACCAGGACACATTCCCACATCCGGATTCCCACCCACAGACACGGCGAATTGTATCGGTAGGGATGCCTGACCAAGTCGGAGGTAACATGGGGATTCGAACCGCCGATCCCCGTGTTGGTAGGCAGCGGAATAGACCGCCACGCTACCCGGATGCCTGTCTTGCTGATTCTGTCAGTCTATTACAACAACCAAAAATACAACAAACTAAAGGTGGATTAAAAATAAAAAAACGCACCCTTTCATCCTTCTTCTATTCTGCTTACTGTATTGTTCCCCAGACTCCGTTTCTCCTCAGCAAACATTGTGATTCATTCTTACCCCCTTCCATATTTTCTATTATTCCAATGTCATCCCACTGTGACAGATGGGCGGATGGAGCACACATGCAAAGAGGCAGATGACAAAAGACAACAAAACGTTCTCTCCAGACTGTATATTTGTCCTTTCTACCCCATGTAGTTAATTCTCCTACCTGTCAAACAAAAAAAAAAAGCCACAGCACCCCATCCAAAGGCTATATATCAATACTATAATTTCAGAGGCAGGCTTAATTCTCCCCCGAGCTCAAAACCAGTGTTCGGGTGGTCTGATGGAGTGGTTAGATAATAGGATTGGGGGTCTTGTACAAAATGCAATGTGATTGTAAAGCCCTCTAGGGCTAAATTATGATGTAGGATTAAATAAATTTGACTTGACTCGACTTGGACGGATTCCAGGTAGAAATCCTCACCACGCCATGACGTCTGCTGTTTACACCGCGAAACAACATGGCTCGCACGCTGCCACCTGTTCTTAAAAAACTGCCTTGACAAGCGAGATGAGAAATATAAATGTCTGGCATGGGTAACAAAGACATTATTGAGCAGGACAACTAGGCACTTTTTTTTCTCATTCTACATAAAAAAAACAACTTACAAGTGTTAAAGAGGCATAGAAAAAAACCCCAATATATAAGTCTGAGGAGTAGCGCTCTCTTTTATACCAAATGATGTTTCTCCAGATAACCTGATTGATTTTCCAATCGTTTTAACTTGAGTTATTTGACAAGTCGAACACTCGGTATTGGGAAACAAATGAAATTACAAACACTTCGGCCTCATAACAATGAATAAGAGAATTAAGATGGACCGTCTTACGATGGAGCAAACGCCTGGCAATTTTATTTCTGTACGCCAGGGGCAGATATCAATGTTTCAACAAATTAAAGTAGGCAGCCATGCCTTCTGTGCTTTATCATGCATTATTCATTATAGTTTTGCAGTCCTTGTCCCCTGCATAGGCAGATTATGAGACAATGGGCCCCTGGGCATGGACCCCCCCACCCCCACCCCTTGCAGCCAACAGCACAATAACTACATTCACCTGTAGCTCAACAGGATTTCCAGTTACAGCCCACATACACACAATTAACGCCAACAGCATATTAACTAAGGCAGTGGTTCTCAACCTTTTTGGGGTCCTGGACCCCCTGCGTATTTTTGATCTACCCTGAGGACCCCTCCACCTGATCTTGGGGGAGGGGGGGTTGCAATTTGATAGAAACGGTAGAAACTGCATTTTAAATTGCATTATAGCATTTATTCACTCTTTGGGGCAAAAATAAGAGCTTTCAGTTGTAACTTAGATATAGTTAACAAAACAGAATTCTTATGCAGTAACTTTCAGATATATGTAACAAAACAGAATATGTATTCACTAACTTTCAGATATATGTAACAACAGAATTTTTATGCAGTAACTTTTAACAATGCAAACGGGAGCGAGATCTCTTATCAAAATACAATAAATTACACTTGTGAAACAGATGTAATTAGAGAAAAAAGTCCTGTTACCCTTTATAGTTTAGGTAGATAAAGGTCTCAGTCACATTTGAGTAAAATAATCCTATTTCTATAAATGTCATAGGATCTTTTTTTAAAGATATTTTATTTTCACGGACCCCTTGCAATTACACCACGGACCACTGGGGGTCCGCGGACCCCCGGTTGAGAAACACTGAACTAAGGCATACACTCCCCTGCAGTTTCCTTCAGTTTTTCAGCGGGACTTTTGGGGCTCTGTTATTGACTTGAAAGACTAAGCCGTCTGTCTATGCGGCAAGAAATGCAAAAATAATAACACTGACTTCATGCAGAGGCTCTGCCTTAGGGGCCCCCTAAGCCCTTGGGCCCATGGGCCTGGGTTGGTAGGCCCGTTTGGTAATCCATCCATGGTGCCTGGGTATTCTATTTATTTATTTATTATTTATTATTATTATTATTATTATTATTATTATTTGTTGCGTGTTTGCTGCTTAACATTTGCAACCAGAGCTTTGAAAAGCGACAGTGCTCAACAGGGGTTGTGCACCTCAGTGGAGACGCACATTTCCATCTCCTGTAAGAAACAAGGGTGCACTGTGGATGATTCCCACCAAAAGTTCAACAATGCCTCCACACACTACAGGCAACAACTGCTGTGTTTATAGAGTCTATTGTACATGTAAACATTAAATAGCCTCCTGCTGGTTTGCTTTTGTTGTGATTATTTGATTATTTTAAGCCTTCTGGAGTGAGTGAATATACACATCTCTAATCTGGGTTAGCTTGTAAAGTGGTGTCTAGCGGGAGTTCTTCCTTTTCTCAAATGACACGACTGAAAGTACAATCATGTTTTTTTTTGGGTTGTTATTTGTGTGTGTGTGTGTGTGTGTGTGTGTGTGTGTGTGTGTGTGTGTGTGTGTGTGTGTGTGTGTGTGTTCATGCACTGTGTATGCATGTTTGCACTTGCACTGTTTGTGTGTGTGCACTTTCCAAATAACCAGAAGGCGATTTTGTATTTTGATCTGCACACAACAGGAACCCAGTTTCTATTTAATACAGGCAGAAACTTGGAAACACATCTGAAAGAAATACGGAGACCAAATTGCTGATAGATATAGACACATCTGCATGTTGTGTTTGAGTGTAACCAGTGGAATGAATGTCAGTCCGTCCGTCAATAAATTAATAATCCGTCTGTCACTGAGCGTGTAGACATTATTGGTTTGTATGAGGAGGGAGTGAGGAAAAAAAAACAGACGAATGGTTGAGTGATTCGGACAGCCACTGAGCCTCTTAATAAACAGCGCTTTAACCAAAATTGCATGGGAAGCCGTTTTCTAGTGTGACAGCACAACATAAGCGATCATTACACCCACCTATGAGTGTCACAAACCAATCGAATAAACGATCGTGCGTGCTGACGGTATAGTTTTACCCATGAGTAATAGTCCTAGAGGAGGGTTTAATGATTTTCCACTGAGTGCCGATGAATCCTTGATAACCTGCTGTTGATTCTGAACCCCTCGAGATTGCAAGTGAAGAGAGAAATTTGTGATACAGATAAACAGTCCTAATCTAGTATATATTGAGTGTGTGCGCTCTCACACAAATTTGATGTTTGTAAGTGTAAATACGCTGACTGCCTATTGATCTGATATACGAAACAGTTAACACATAAACACCCATCGAAAGGTTTAGGAGAAGTTTCTCTGGAAAAGTTGGGAGTTAGGATCAGTTGAGACGATTGAACATGTCGAGAAAGGCTTCACATAGTCCCTCGGCCCTCAACATGAAATGAAGAACAATCGCTCTCCTCACTTCTCATTCCCCTTTAATTCATTTCTAGCACTTAATTTGCTCTGATGTAACTACGAGGTCACAAGTCTTCTCCCCGTTTTTGGTTGCTTGTGATTTTGATGATAAAAAAAAAAGAAAAAAAGCTTGGTCCACTGTTGCACTCATTGTGAATTGTAGACCAAGTGCTTCAGCTAGATTATTACATGTAATGTACAAATGCAACAAGTCATTGTGAACTGAGATCCCCTTTTTTTTAATTTGGGCTTCCTTTTGAATGGAATCATGCATCTGTTAACCAAACCGCTTATCCTGCTCAGGGGGATGCTGGAGCCTATCCCAGCAGTCATTGGGCGGCAGGCGGGGAGAAACCCCGGACAGGTCGCCAGGCTGACACACAGACACACACACAGACACACAGACACACAGACACACACACACACACACACACACACACACACACACACACACACATTCACACCTAGGGACAGTTTATTCTGGCTGATTCACCTGACCTACATGTCGTTGGACTGTGGGAGGAAACCGAAGCACCTGGAGGAAACCCACGCAGACACGGGGAGAACATGGAAACTCAATACAGAGGAAGACCTGGGATGACCCCCAAGGTCCAAGGGTTCGAACCCAGGACCTTCTTGCTGTGAGGCGGCCGCACTAACCACTGTATTATTGTGCTGCCCCATGAATTGAGATCCTTTTTTTTTGTTTTTTGGGCTACCTTTTGAATGAAACCTTGCAATTCAAATACGTAAAGCATGTAACATACTTTAGCCGCTATAAATGGTTTAGAAGGTGTTATATGTGAAAAGAGCAGATTGCTGTGTGAGTGACCTGACTGGAAGTGAGTGGAGGCTGGCTGGAGACAAAGAGCACATGGAGATGACTGGGTGCCTATTGCGAAAAGTTTTTACCGGCAGGGTATCAGTCAAGGCTCTTAACTACGGTTTCCCAGATAAACTTGACCTTGTGCTACATCCTTCAGTGCCCAGCTACAACTGATTTCATTATCTCATTGGAAATGAATTTATCTCCGAGAGGAGCAGTGTGATTTCCACTGAGTGACTCATACCTGCAACTGAAGCTTGACAGCGACGTGCACTCCGACACACTCACTTCACCGTTCGAGAGTGAGCTCCCAGCCTCCCAACACGGCTTCCTAATTGCTGATAACATACCTGGTGTGTCTCAAGACATCCGTTGAAGGACTATCATTATAGAGTGATAGTAATATTACAGTAATAATATAATCAATGAAGGGACTCCCATATTGTGCTATGAGGATAATGGGAATTAAGGAAAACTCTTCCATTCCGTCAATTCATAAGGACTCTGTCATCAGACAGACACAGAATATAGTGTGACCCCATTCACATCTCCACTCTCACTCTACCTCTTACCTTCTGGTATAAGGTCCAGGGTCCCGCTCCAAACACTCATTCCTGCCTATGACAATTAAGTTCCTAAACGCTAACAGGTGAAGTGAGTTTGTTGGCTGTATGGTCTTGTGCAACATGTCTTTAATTAAATTTCACTTTTCTGAGCAACTGTGCATCTGAGGGTGCATATGTATTGTGGGGATGTATCTCAATCCATCCATTATCCAAACCGCTTATCGTGCTCTCAGGGTCGTGGGGATGCTGGAGCCTATCCCAGCAGTCATTGGGCAGCAGGCGGGGAGACACCCTGGATGGGCCGCCAGGCCATCACAGGGCTCACACACACACACACACACACACACACACACACACACACACACACACACACACACACACACACACACACACACACACACACCTAGGGACAATTTAGTATGGCCGATTCACCTGACCTACATGTCTTTGGACTGTGGGAAGAAACCGGAGCACCCGGAGGAAACCCACGCAGACACGGGGAGAACAAGCAAACTCCACACAGAGGACGACCCGGGATGACCCCAAAGATTGGACAACCCTGGGGCTCAAACCCAGGTCCTTCTTGCTGTGAGGCGACCGCGCTAACCACTGCGCCACCATGCTGGGGATGTATCTATACATTTGTATTGTGTTGTGCTGTTGTACATAATTTGTTGTTTGTTAGCAAAGTGAAGCAGCTGCACTGAGAGTCCAAGACAGGACAAATAAAGAATATCATATTAAACCACACACACACACACACACACACACACACACACACACACACACACACACACACACACACACACACACACACACACACACACACACACACACACAGAGAAGAAATGAACATCAAAACGTGTGTCGTGCTAGAGCTTGCACATCAATATTAAGCAGCTGCACCAAATCTGCAGAACCACGGGGCAAATGTGGCATGTATCAGTAGCCGTCTCTACTGTACCAGCTCTCTGCAGTGCCAGTGTGTTAGCACAATGCACTAGCAACTGACACGGCGTTCAAAATGCCCATCACAACAATTCATTTCAGATTTTCAGCCCTAGATTATGGTTTTCTTCCAAGCACAAGAAACACTGAATCACCCAACGGGAGATTTATTTCGGTCAGTTCTGCATCTCATGTTTTTCACGTTAATTTTTCTGTGGCTGTTGCCATGAAACAGGATTAGTGATAAATCCATTGTTAATTAGAAACCTCAAATCACCTTTAAAAGGTGATCTTTCAACCCAAACCGCTCTCTCTACTCTTCTGAGACTCGTCCTATTCTGACCATCTCCAGGCTTAACACAGCGGCGATGGGGATTTGTGTTGTCTTAGCCTGTTGAACGACCCTTGTTTTTAAATCCCAACCTTTTTAATCTCTCCTATTACCTGTGGTCTGTCATCCAGGTTGTTTCACCTTGTCATTAATTTCATATTTGCTGCAATGATTTGTTTTGTTGTTTTTGCATTATGGCTTGCCGTTGTCAGATTATTTCATTGCTCTATTCTTCTTTTTTAATATGTGCTACAGCAATTCATAAACTGTGAAGTGTCCTTGAGCTCAGGTGCTTTAGAAACATTATTTATTATTTTACATCATCTTGCGTGAAAAGATTTTTTTTCTAATTGTTTTAATTAAATGTAAAGGGCTGCTATAAGACAAGACAACTCGTTAAGACGGAGATGGGTTGTTTTTGAGATACTTTAATGATCCCCGTAGGGAAATCGTGCTCTGCATTTAACCCATCCTAGCTGTGTAGCTAGGAGCAGTGGGCAGCCGCTGTGCAGCACCTGGGGACCAACTCCAGTTTGTCTTGCCATGCCTCGGTCAGGGGCACAGGCAGGAGTACTAACTCTAGCATGCATGTCTTTTTGATGGTGGGGGAAACCGGAGCACCTAAAGAAAACCCACCACAGACACGGGGAGAACATGCAAACTCCACACAGAGCATGACCTGGGATGACCCACAAGGTTGGACAACCCCGAGGTTCGAATCCAGGGCCTTCTTGCTGTGAGACGACAGCGCTAACCACTGGGCCACCATGCCGCCCACCATTTGCCTTATTAACCAGCCCTTTGCACTGTCTGTGTGTGTGCGTGTGTGTGTGTGTTTGTCGGCCAGATGGCGACGGCTACCTTTGAAGAAGCAGTCCTTGCTGTGCACCACGTAGATGCGTCTCTTCTCCAGGCAGGCGGTGCGGTACACCTCACAGTGGTTCTCGTAAAACCTGCCATCTGAGCCGCACACAGGGACAAAGGAGGGCCGGCATTTCTCCTGGCACACACATTCAGCACGTCCAGTCTCTGGCAGCACCATGCACTGCCGACCCCGTCCACAGTAAGTCCTCCGGCAGGGGTCTGCAGCCGGGTTGGATGGGTCTAGTGGGGGCAAGGAGAGAAGAGAAGAGAGGGATGAGCTGGGGTGGGATGAGGGGCGGTTTAATTAGGACGGATGAAGGAAAGCAGGCGAGCTTTGGCGCCCTGAGTCGATGAAGCCACTAAATTATTATATTTATCATCATTAAAAAAAAATTAAAAAAAGAATTTTCAATAAAGTCGGAAAGAAACGACAAAGAAACACAAAGAGAGAAAACTGTGTCGGAATTAAAAAGAAGAGCTCGCATTAATTCTACACTAAACAAATGCTTCACTTGCAGACAGAAACATATTTTAATAAAAAAGGATGAAAGAGGCCAAGAGCAGCACAGCCAAAAGACAAACACAAGGAAACAACCACAATAATTTATCACATAAAAACTGGCGCAAATGAACAAATCTCAGAAAGATAGGTGAAGTCCATGTGAAACACCTCCAGTGTGGGTTGCAGCTAAGAGATAGCGTTAATTAAGTTAAAACCTCCTAATAAGAGAGAGCCTGGCCCTGTAGACATTAACCAGCTGGGTATTCCTATTAGCACCTTTCAAACTTCATGCATACGCAAACTAACAAGCGTGCACATGCACGCAATTATACGTGCAAGTATGCAGACACGCTCAAAAGGAGAGAGAAAAGGATTAAAGAGATCACACTCTAGCTTTTGCTTGTTATAGCCCTCACATGCACTAACACACACAGAGGCACACATCTTCACACACTCACGTCACAGGTCACTATTACATCTGCTTGTTCTAGCTCCTGTCATCACCTTGCCAACACACACACACACACACACACACACACACACACACACACACACACACACACCATCACTGCCTGTCCTCTCGGTGCCGGAGACACCCAACTGTTTCCTACTGATTTAATCTATTTGCAGTTAAAGCAAGTCCAAACGCTGCTGAGCCCGGCAGACAGTTCACCTTGGATTGATCTTGCAGGCCCTCATGAACTCCTTTGGGACACCCCCCCACCCCCCTGGGGGATCTCAAACTGGATATATGGGTCCATGCTTGAGGGGAAAGAGAGTCCGAGAGAAAACTGTCTGGTTGGATGCTGAAGTGGGGCTACTTTACCTCTCTAAACTTTTTTTGGCAGTTTCACTGATGTCAGTGGGTTCATTTAGATGCAGACAAGAGATACAACATAAGCCAATACTGTGACTTGAAAAACAGTTGCGAAAAATCCTTTATCTGTTTAGCGGGGTATGGTGAAAACAAGAGTAAGCATAAAACAATGAGAGAAACCTAGATTTTTTGCTCATTAGTTCAGTGTTGTTGGTTTATGTAAACGTCACTGCATTACTTTCAGCTTTTTGAAGCTGCACATCTGCAAGGCCACCAGACGCAGTGGACTGGATGTTATTTTTGCAATGCAAACACAAAATAGCTAACAGCTAACTCGTGCACAGTTTGGCAAAGAGCAAAGCATCTCTCATGGAGTTTTGCAGTAACATGTAAAGAATTTTAAAAAAAATTGCGAATGGAGAAAATTATCTGACATTTTCGCTTAAATTATTGGAAAAAAATAATACGTAAGGGATAATCTGTGACAAAGTGTACGTTAAAGGATTTTAATACACGATAAGGGGGCAAGGGCCCACCTGACACGAAGCCGGGGGCGGTTGCGCCGCGGAGTGTGTTCAAATCCTTTAACGCAACACCTTGGACTGGATTATCCTGTTTACACCATGGTCACTTACCAGAGGATTAAAATAAAAGCATTCGCTGTTCTATTTCTTTTTTCTTGCTGAACATTTTAGACTCAGAATTAAAAGGTTATGAAGCTAAAAGTTAGCCGCCAAGCTAACTTTGACCGTTCGCTGCGCCTGTTACCGAATCGGCGTGTTGCCATGGTTACAGAGCAACACTATGGCCAGCGCACGGATTTACACCCGTATTAAACTTGAGCCGAAATACGTGTGTGTTATACAGGTTTAATGGACACCCTCCAGCCAATCAGAAACCAGTAGTCTCCATGACCGCGGTGTAAATCAGTAATGATCAACGTAATTAAGACTGATAATTTAAAGAATCAGTGTAGACTCGTGTACCGGAGAACCTGCGTCATTATGAATGTTGCAAACACTTAAATCAAAACATTGGCTTCAACTGATTCTCCCCAGTAACTGGTTTCCTCCCAGGTATTGGTATTGCATGTCAACACATTCAGTATTAATGAACTAGAAATATAAATGTGAAAAAAAATACCATTTCTAAGTCAGAGTTTGTACATTGTTTATCTGATTCTGTGCAGATCAGTCAATTTTAGTGTGTGTTTTTGAAGCGCACATTTGTGTCAGGGGTAGAACTTATCATGACCGGAGGAGCTTCAGGTGATCATTAACTTTAAACTTTATCATTACATTTATTGAGGCTATTCATAATGAGATACATTAGGTTGGTTGGAGGCTTCAGTGTGACCCCTTTTTGAACTCTCTGTCTCACTACATAGCTTAACATCTCTCACGTTATCCATACTGTTACTCTCTCTCTCTCTTAAAGCTACTTGAGAATCAGTAGCATTGCAACCAATGTGTGCCTGAAAGTTTTTTCCCCCCTGACATTTATTTTCCTGAGATCAACTTTATTAACCCCGTTATGATCTCTGCACTTTTCCTCTCTGAAAGCCACACACCTGTTTGCCTCTTGTACCTTTGAAGCAGAAAAGCTCAGCAATGCCAATGACAGCTGGTGCAAAAGAGCAATGAGGTGGCAGGGAGGATGTAAATTATATATATATATATATATATATATATATATATATATATATATGCTTACACTGGTGGTTGTGAACATGAATGTGTGCGGTGTACGGGGCTGTTCAGTACATCATGCTATCAGTCTGAACTGCAGGAATTAATTTGGAGGCGGTACGCCGGTGTTACGACCCTCGGTCTGGAGAGGGTGCAACTATTAGTGTACTGAGCAACAGTGAGGTGAGGGTGCAACACAGTGAGACATAAACGTATAGATATAATGAAATAAATATATTTATTAACAATGACAGGACAAGGGAACCGAACGGTTGCCAAAACAAACTATTAACAAAAGTAACCCACCCTTGACAGTGCTGAAAAGCACCAAACCTAAAGACAAAAAGGTGGCAAGCGCTGCTAACCTAGTGTGTCTAACAGAGGTAAGCTACGTGATGGGGTGTTTGCCCATGGGCATCTTACCTTGATCCCCTCGCCCAAAAGAGCTAAACAACTAAACATAACTCAAAATAGTCACAATGCAAACTAAACCAAAAACGGGCCAGACGTTACAAACACAAAGTAACTACATCACACAAACTAAACTAGCTGGCCGGTGAACTGAAGACATGTGGGGGTTTAAATGGGAGACTGAACAGCTGATGAAGATTGGATTCGTTGACCGGTTGATTAGGTGATGAGGAGCACCTGAATGTAGAGTCAGAGTGATACAGGAGGCAACACAAAACTATACGGACACACCCGTGGCCCTAACAGCCGGCAATTATACAGTTATTGATAAAGTGCTATATAAATAAAGTTTAATATTATTATTATTATCGTTATTATTATTATTATTATTCATCCTTCCTTTATCCAAACCGCTTATCCTACTCAGGGTCGCGGGATGCTGGAGCCTATCCCAGCAGTCATTTGTCAGCAGGCAGGGAGACACCCTGGACAGGCCGCCAGGGCCCACACACACACACACACACACACACACACACACACACACACACACACACACACACACACACACACACACACACACACACACATTCACACCTAGGGACAATTTAATATGGTCGATTCACCTGACCTACATTGTTTTGTACTGTGGGAGGAAACAGGAGCACCCGGAGGAAACCCACACAGACACGGGGAGAACATGCAAACTCCACACAGAGGATGACCCGGGGGCTCGAACCTAGGACCTTCTTGCTTTGAGGCGACCGCGCTAACCTAACCACTGAGCCACTGTGCCATATCATTATTATTATTATTATTATTACTATTATATGAAAATGAATACACATTCAGAACTGAGGAGCTGCCCATCCATACTGGACCGGTGACCCTGAGAAAAACACAAGTCGACTATCGATGCAGGAGAACCCACCCGGGTTAGTCAACCCCTGAACCTGAACCGTATCAAGTTCAAGACTGTGAGCCAGGTCAAACTGTGAACCACTTGACGTTGTTTGAAACCTCAGCGCTGCTCTCTGTCAGAGGCATGATTTGGAGGCATGATGTGGAGGCATGTCTTGGTACCTGACACATCCATGGCTCTGTGTAATGCTGTCTGCCATGCAGGATGCATAGATGTGCACTTTGGAGGCATTTTTAATGTACACAGACCCAGTTCAGTATTTCCTGCATTTAACATGTGACACGTTCAGTAAGGGTATTAGGGTGCTATGTGTCAGAGAGTGGTACTATGATTATTGCAATGACACCGCATTTGAATTTAGTCATTTAAGACGGTTACTTTTACAAATTTAGTCAATTCCATTTTTTTTCTAAATCTAATAAGGCTGCAAACTAAACTGGCTTAACTACAAAAGGCCTTAGGCCAGGGTTTTATAATCAAACTGCTGAAAAGAGAAATTGAATTTGCCTTGAGTATAATCATATCTCAACCGGCTGCATATTTAATAATAGGGGGTAATGCGCTGTTGTGGGAGGACAAAAGTCCTGTAATTATATAAAGGCAGTTCCACGGTGGAAGCACAGCGACGCACAGAAAACAAAGCATTATGTTTAACCTGCAAATACACCAACTCTCTCTCTCTCTCTCTCCCTCTCACACACACACACACACACACACACACAGAAGACACACAGAAGACACACAAGCATTCGCTTGTGCATTTGATATGCGCCGAAGCTGCTCGGCATTAATCTGGATTGGTAAATTGTGCGTTATCTTTTCAATCTCTCTTGGATGTTCATTTTCCTCAAGAGGCATTTCTCATTAACTTATTTTTTCTTTTATAGTTTTTCTTTCATTATGTGTTTTGTAAAGCACCTTTTT
>NC_079218.1:38841617-38881617 GCF_029633865.1 Lampris incognitus
AATTATGCTATCGTGAGACGGGCTGATCTTAAAGACGTGTTCCTTACAAGAGGTATGCAAGGAGCAGACTGCTGGACAGACCAACGCATGATCCTGACAAAAGTCAGAGCGCATGTCCAACGTTTGAGACGCCAATCTGGGCCAAAGAAAAAAAAACACTCCACTGCGCCAGACTCTCCAACTACGACACCCGAAACACCTTCCGTCGTTCTCTAGCCGGCAAGTTAGTTGATGTTGAACAGCTGATCAACTCAGAGTTTGGGATGGATGAGAAGTGGACCTCTCTGAGCACCACCTTCTTTGACAATGCAGCCCAATCCATTGGCTTCAAAACCAAAAAAGAGTAGGACTGGTTTAATGACAATGCCGGAAAGATCTTCACCCTCCTGGACAACATGCACAACGCACACAGACCCGCCCTCAGAAACCCACTATCCCAACCTCTCAAGAAAAAATGGCAAGACCTCCGCTCTGAGCCCCAAGCAACTCTGTGGAATCTGCAAAATGAGTGGTGGATTTTGAAAGCCAACGAAATCCAGGCTCATGCAGACAGGAATGACATGCATGGTTTCTATGACATAGTTAAGACCATCTATGGCCCCAGAAACTGCTCCCTGGCATCCGTTAGGTCTGCTGATGGAACGACTCATATCAAGGACCAGGCCCTGTTAGTGGAGCAGTGGGCTGAGCATTTCAACACCTTGCTCAACCAGCCCACCCCAGTGGACTCAACTGTACTGGCAGAGCTCCCTGAACAGCCTACCTTGCAAGAGCTAGACCTCCCATCAACCTTCAAAGAAATCCTGCATGTGGTCAAGACCCTGAAAAACAATAAAACCCATGGACCTGATAACATTCCAGCTGAAATCCTCAAGGAAGGAGGCTACTTCTGTACAAGGGCACTGTATCTCTACATCCTTGAGGTGTGGAATCATGAGTGTGTTCCCCAACAGCGGCAAGATGTCAACATTGTGACCATTTATAAAAAAAAAAGGAGACAAATCCATCTGCTCCAACAGTAGGGGTATTTCATTACTGGCCATTGCCGGAAAGGTCCTAGCCAAGAACATGCTCCACAGACTAACACTAACAATAGCTGAATGGGTCATACCAGAGTCACAATGCGGCTTCTGAAAGGATAGAGGGACCGTTGACATGATCTTTGTCACATGCCAGCTCCAGCAGAAATGCCAGGAACAGCACAAGGATTTATACATAGCATTCATAAACCTCTCAAAGGCATTTGATACAGTCAACCGGGACGTGCTGTGGCAAGTCCTGAAAAAATTTGGATGTCCACCCAAGTTTCTCACCATCCTTGGACAGTTTCACCCAGAAATAATGGCCCGAGTGGTAGTGGGAAACCACAGTTCTGAGCCCTTTGGCGCCTCCTCTGGTCAGTTGGGGCACCTGTTTGGGGGTGAGGGGGAACTGGGAGGAATAGCCTGATCCTGCCATGTGCTATGTCCCCCTGGCGAAACTCCTCACTGTCAGGTGAAAAGAAGTGGCTGGTGACTCCACATGTATCGGAGGAGGCATGTGGTAGTCTGCGGCCCTCCCCGGATCGGCAGAGGGGGTGGATCAGTGAATGGGACAGCTCAGAAGAGTGGGGTAATTGGCAAGGTATAATTGGGGAGAAAAAAAATACCATATCTGCATTGTATGACCCGCCAATCAATTATATTACAAGGTTGAACATATAGTTACGTAGAGACGTTAGGTGGACGGCACTAATGTGGACATTTTCTTGGCGGTAAAGAAAGCTAAAACTTAGCGATGTGCAAAAGTTAGCCATCATTTAATTAACATGGACATAAGGTTTGGAACAGTACCCACATCAGCAATAAGTCGTGGCAGTGACAACCAAGCTCGAGCTAATGACTCGGCTGATGTTAGCTCAGATAGGCCTACTACTCTACCTGATCCTGACAAACAGACAAGCTGCCACTCCAGCTGTTCCAGTGGTGAGCTCATAAATCCACTTATGCACCTTAGGAAAATGTCTCTCCTGCTTTGTACACTGCCCACCCCCCCCCTTTTCTCCCCAGTTGCACCGGGCCAATCACCCTGCTCCCTGAGCCATCCTGGTCACTACTCCACCCCCTCTGCTGGTCCAGGGAGGGCTGCAGACTACCACATGCCTCCTCCAATACATGTGGAGTCGCCAGCTGCTTCTTTTTACCTGGCAGTGAGGAATTTCGCTAGGGGGACATAGCACGTGGGAGGATCACACTATTGCCCCCAGCCCCCCCCCCCGAACAGGCGCCCCGTCCGACCAGAGGAGGTGCTAGTGCAGCGACCAGGACACATACCTACATTTGGTTTCCCACCTGCAGATATGGCCAATTGTGTCTATAGGGACGCCCGACCAAGCCGGAGTTAACACAGGGATTCAAACCGGTGATCCCCATGTTGGTAGGCAACGGAATAGACCGCTACGCTACCTGGACGCCCGTACACTGTTATTTAGGAGCGGTATTGTTTGCACTTTTGTGAATTTGGCTACGCTTCTGGTTGAGTGTGCATTTGGTAGCATAATTATATATACCAGTTCTTGATGTGGCCTAATGGGTGTTGTTTGTCCTTTAATTTGTTGTGTAGCTAGCGAAGGCGGTGGCTCAATGTATACTAGGTTTATTTGTTATGTAGAATTGCCTCTTGCAGTACTGTAATAAATGCAAAATATTTAACGGCTTTCCTCCTGTGCATCTTAGTTTATAGCCTCTGGTTTTGCACCTGTGCACGTAAGTGACAGTGTTTATGCACGCCTCTCTATCATAATTTATATCTTTCATGACACATGATAATGTTAATTATACACTTAATTAAAGATATGTGAGGTGAACAAAATGACCCCCTGTCAAAGTTGATCACCCGTCCGGTCCTTATGCTGTGACAGGCGGTGACCCTGAGTGCTTGTGACAAACACACTGAGCCAGACTTTCAACGGATGACAGCGGCCAACACGTCCGCTGTCTGATGGACGTGTCATGGCCACGGAGAGGAGCTGGTCCCTTCCGCTGCACTCTACTCAAAATAGCATCCCGCTAACTTTCAAAGGGGGCTGAAATTAAAGTAAAGAGTGCCAAATCTGCAAAGTAAATGTTTAATTCTTTTTTATGCATGAGACTAATATGCTCCAACTTCCACTTGAGGGTGATTTAAAGTTTTAATTGTTTTCCAAAGACATGACCGATAAATCCGGTGAGACCTGACATCTGCGCTAAATTTCAAATAAAAGTAAAATCAATACTTTACTTTTTAACTTGTATTGCTATAGATAAGCAGGTGTGATTAGACGGGGGAAACCCTCAAACCTCGTGCTGATAAGAGACCTGGCCTAGCAAATTATTGCTGAGACGCTGCTGAAATGGGAAATGAGTTAACCTTTGTGGCAAACGCTTTGGAACGTCACTCTTTGGAAACGAATTAAAAAGACTTTTGCATTGATCTGCTCTTTAACTTGGGTAATTCACTCTGCAAGCAGTTTCCTTCTGGCTCTAGCTAAGTAAAATAAATAAATAAATAAAATAGCCATGACTCAAAAAGGGAAACTGTGTGACTCTTAGGTTACTTCGAAAGGTAGTTGCTATAATATACTGTAGCGAATTCGGGGGGCAGTCTGGGAGACCGTCGACACAGCCGGGACGTGAACCCGTGTCTCCCCCTTCGCAAGCGACAACGTTAACCAGTCGACTAAAGGGTCCGACCCGTTAGTCAAGGACCAACGTGTCTACTTATCCATGCACGTTACAATACCAACTTCCAGCTGAAGCCATTTTTCTTCATTTACTGTTGTAAATGAGCCATTATCCTCATGGCCTCTTTCTTAATGACAGGTTAGCCGATGTCTTGGTATTCACGTCAATATCCATTAGTATTAGTATCTCAGTAGTCACGACAAATGATAATGAATGGTGCGCCATGAGTCAAAGGATTCCATGTGCTTTTATTTGTTCAAAATGTCTCCTTTCCGAGTGAAATTCAAGGGCTTTAGGTTTAAATGCAAGTTTGGCCTATGATGAAAGGTTACGAGCAAGGACTGCAGAAATAAACGCCAACAACTCCACGCTGTAATACTGATGAGGTACAGAATAGATGTATTAGCTCTTTAAAGCAAGCTAGCTTGTGTGTGTGCGCGTGCGTGTGTGTGAAGCTTGTCTCTCATTTTGCTACACTCACATCAAGCTAGAAGAAGAGCACACTTCTAACCAGGGAACGCAACAGCTTGGATGAAGAAAAAAAAAACCCAAAGAGAACTGGAAGCAGATAAAGAACATATGATTCTTCTTACTACCGTGATCCAAGTCTCTCTCTCGCTTTAACTCTCAATTTCTCTCTCTCTCTCTCTCTCTCTCTCTCTCTCTCTCTCTCTCTCTCTCTCTCTCTCTCTCTCTCTCTCTCTCTCTCTCTCTCTCTCTCTCTCTCTCTCTCTCTCTCTCTCTCTCTCTCTCTCTCTCTCTCTCTCTCTCACATTTTTCTGTCTTTCTCATGATGACTCACCCTCATCCCCTCACTCTAATTATCTGTCTCCCTCCATTTCTTGGTTGGATTACGGATAATACAGTTTGCAAACGGAGGAGCTAGTCAAGTGAGACTCGGCGTGGGCGGGGCTGACTGCGTCCATGTTGTTCACGAGGACCAGCTGTGCTTAAAAACACATGTAATGCTCTTAATTTGTTCATGATGAAGAGAGAGTATGGGGCCTTTTACCTGATGTGGGTTTTGTTCAGAGGGCCAGGACAAAATACTTCACCGTCTAATACTAATTTCACTCATCAGTGAGGCAGCGCGGAGCTCAAATTGCTCCGATAGTGACCCCCTGTTGCAGAGTTGAGGAGTAGGTGTCTATGCTTGGAGCCAAGGTTCAAGGGAGAGAGTGGAAAGTAGTCCGAAATAATGAATTGGAGTGTGGCAAGAAGACAGCAACGGCAACAGAAAGAAGAGTGAAAAACACTAACTTGGAGGTGAGGAGAAGACAGTGGATATCTTTGTTTATGCATACTCAATAATCCAGGTAAGAAAATCAAAGAAGGTCGGACCAGTTCATCTAAACACTGCGTTTATTGATAGAAATGTTTAATCACTCATCCAAGTGACCTCTTCAGTCCAAACTGACTGCAGGTATCCCCACCCCTTATATTCAATATAGTTGCACAATGACCGAAACCAACGATCAGTTTCATATGCAAATATGGGTGTGATCATTAACTAGAGTTTCAATGGCCATGTGTACTATTCACAGAGGATTTGGGAATGTTTGCAATCACAGCATTGTAAAATGGCGACAGATGTAGCCATCTTGTAAGATGTGCTAAGAATACATCTATCGCCATTTTACAGTGCAGTGATTGCAAACATTCCCAAATCCTCTGTGAATAGTACACGTGGCCATTGAAACTCTAGTTAATGGTCACACTCATATTTGCATATGAAACTGATCGTCGGTTTCGGTCATTATGCAACTATATTGATTATAAGGGTGGGGATACCTGCAGTCAGTTTGGACTGAAGAGGTCACTTGGATGAGTGATGAAAGTTTCTCTCAATAAACGTTGTATCCAGATGAACTGATTCAACCTTCTTTGAAGATGGTGGATAGCGGAGTAAAAATGGCCACAAATTGGATAGAGTGAGGGATGAAAGGAGCGAGAACATAATGCATGGAGAAATAAAAGAGAGCGGGGAGAATGAAAAGAAATATAGCGAATGGATATATATACACTCACTGGCCACTTTATTAGGTACACCTTGCTAGTACCAGGTTGGACCCCCTTTTGCCTTCAGAACTGCCTTAATCCTTCATGGCATAGATTCAACAAGGTACTGGAAACATTCCTCAGAGAGTTTGGTCCATATTGACATGATAGCATCACGCAGTTGCTGCAGATTTGTCGGCTGCACATCCATGATGCGAATCTCCCGGTCCACCACATCCCAAAGGTGCTCTATTGGATTGAGATCTGGTGACTGTGGAGGCCATTTGAGTACAGTGAACTCATTGTCATGTTCAAGAAACCAGTCTGAGATGATTCGAGCTTTATGACATGGCGCGTTATCCTGCTGGACGTAGCCATCAGAAGATGGGAACACTGTGGTCATAAAGGGATGGACATGGTCAGCAACAATACTCAGGTAGGCTGTGGCGTTGACACGATGCTCAATTGGTACTAAGGGGCCCAAAGTGTGCCAAGAAAATATCCCCCACACCATTACACCCCCACCACCAGCCTGAACCGTTGATACAAGGCAGGATGGATCCATGCTTTCATGTTGTTGACGCCAAATTCTGACCCTACCATCTGAATGTCGCAGCAGAAATCGAGACTCATCAGACCAGGCAACGTTTTTCCAATCTTCTATTGTCCAATTTTGGTGAGCCTGTGCGAATTGTAGCCTCAGTTTCCTGTTCTTAGCTGACAGGAGTGGCACCCGGTGTGGTCTTCCGCCGCTGTAGCCCATCTGCCTCAAGGTTCGACGTGTTGTGCGTTCAGAGATGCTCTTCTGCATACCGCGGTTGTAATGAGTGGTTATTTGAGTTACTGTTGCCTTTCTATCAGCTCGAACCAGTCTGGCCATTCTCCTCTGACCTCTGGCATCAACAAGGCATTTTCGCCCACAGAACTGCCCCTCACTGGATATTTTCTCTTTTTCTGACCATTCTCTGTAAACCCCAGAGATGGTTGTGCGTGAAAATCCCAGTAGATCAGCAGTTTCTGAAATACTCAGACCAGCCCGTCTGGCACCAACAACCATGCCACGTTCAAAGTCACTTAAATCACCTTTCTTCCCCATTCTGATGCTCGGTTTGAACTGCAGCAGATCGTCTTGACCATGTCTACATGCCTAAATGCATTGAGTTGCTGCCATGTGATTGGCTGATTATAAATTTGCGTTAATGAGCAGTTGGACGGGTGTGCCTAATAAAGTGGCCGGTGAGTGTATATAAACAAACAAGGTGAGAAAAAAGGGGGCATTTCCGTGAATTTGATGTTGTGGGAGCAGTAGAAATAAGGCTTGGGTGAGAGGCAGCTTGTCTGAGGCTGACTTGGCCTCTACAGGCCATGGATACAGAACCTGTGCCACTGACCAAATGGGCTCATTTGGCTGGTTCAGCTGATACCACTTTATTGATCTACTGATCCCATCCATCTCCAGCAGGCAGACAGAGAGATCACAGAGAGGCTTAGCTTACTGCATCTGACCTGGGAGAGTCTCACCGGTGATACTGAGGCTAACCACACAGGGCCCACCCACCCCGAGCTTTATCTAACTTCTCTTGTGGTCACCACTGAGATTTCATCTGTTTTGCTGATGGATACATACAGTAAACTTTACATACAGTGAAGGTTTGCTGACACAATGAAGGCATCAGAGTGGGTCATGAACAAAGGATCACCCTATATTGAAGTTGTATTGACTCATGGATATGGTGAAACAGTCTGGATTTATAGGAAAGCACTGAGGTGAGCTCTAACCTGCTACATGGTGTCTCGGCAGAGAAAAAAAAAAGAAGTTTGGAGTGTGAGTGGAGCAGCAAAATGAGGAGGCAAAAAGGAAAACAAGGTAAAAGAAGAGAAGATGGTAAAACATCAAGGGATAGAATAAAACATAGTACAGAACTGATAACTCCATTTCACCCCAGTGAAATGGAGTTCATGCATCAGTGACATAAATCTTAGAAAAATATGTATTAGCAAATAGGTGCTATGGATGGTGTGTGTATTCTTCAATTCAAGGGATTTCAGATGCCTCCTCCAAGGCCGTGGTTTTCAAACAAGCTCTTGAGAGCTCACAGTGCTGCTGGTTTTCTGTTCTGCCAGACAGTTAAATACGTTAATCTGTTATGTCAGGTAGTCCAGCCACTTGATCAGAAGACTTTAGACCTGACACGAAAGGTGGCTGCACTCACCTAGCTAGCAGAGCAGAAACCAGCAGTACTGGTGATATATGCAAGGATTGGTCTGGAAACCACTCCTCCAAAGGGACATGAAATAATTTTGGGGGGGCCGCAAGACAAATGTTTGCAAAATAACACTGGGGCGGTATGGCTCAGGAGGTAGAGCGGGTCATCTAGTAATTGGATGGTCGCTGGTTCGATCCCCGGCTCCTCCAGAAAGCGTGTCCAAGTGTCCTTCAGCAAGACACTGAACCCCTAACTGCTCTGATGAGCAGGTTGGCGCTTTGCATGGCAGCCTCCACCATCAGTGTATGAATGTGTGTATGAATGGGTGAATGTGAGGCATACATTGTGAAGCACTTCGAGTGGTCGGTAGACTAGAAAAGCACTGTATAAAATGCTGTCCATTTACTAAGTAGGTATTACAGTCTCGGTTTCTTCAATGATTATCTAAAGAGAAACAATCCCATTTTTTAACATTATCGACCTATCCATCCTGATGTCCTGGTAGAGAGCGAGAGAGAGACAGAGAGACAGAGAGAGAGAGAGAGAGAGAGAGAGAGAGAGAGAGAAAGAGAGAATGTTGAAAACTGTGATTGTTATCCTTTAAGAGAAAAAGCTGAAAAAAGGGATATCAAATCAATTGTTGGCTATGACAACTCACACATTTTATGTCGGGGTACACAATTTAAGTAAATTAGCATTTGCAACAAACAGGATTCTAGCAGTTAAAGGGATTATGATACAACTGAATCTCGAAAGCATTCCCTGGGGGTGTCTACTTCAACAGTGAATCAAACTGTTATTCAGCTGTTGGTTTAAGAGTCAGGGTCCGGGCTGGCCTCTGCCTGGCGGCTCGGTGGACTAGAGTACATGGCATGTGGACCATGGATTTGTGGGTCAACATCACAATCAATCTCTACAGTCTCACCTGCCACCCTGCTACTTGTCACTGTTTACACAACTGAATCCAATCATAGAGAGAATTAATCTTTAAAACATTTTTTTTTTGGTCAGAATTCAACTCATTATCTCTGCGTTAACAAATCTCTTCACAGCAGAGCTCAGATTAAACACAATGACACCATTCAAACATCCAGAGTGGTAGTAAAGGTCTGGTGGGTGAGATGATAGGTTTTCTTAGTAGGCTAATGGGGGGCTGGGGGGGGGGCTGGCTGGCAGTAGAGAGCTAGAGCCATAACCCTGATTTGAAGACCACAGAACCTGAATCCTAGCAGACGAGAAAACACAAGACTACCGAGTCAGTAAAAATCCACATCCGAGGTGTTCCGTCATGTAATGGCACCTATATCTGCGGTGATCTATGATCTACATCCATCAGGTACACTTGAGCAAGGCGCTGGATCCCAAAGACTGCTGTTCCAGAAGCCTGGTGCCCCAGGTGTGTATTCCCAAGCTTTGTGTGTGCCTCACTTGGACATGTGTGACTACTGACAACATTTTGTTAGCATGTGGTGATTAAAGTGACTCTTTGGCTTGACTACATTGAAAAAACAACATATATTCTGCACCAGGTTTCTTGGTACTCTAAAGTGTCTCAAGAGACTATTATCCGTAGCAACCTGGATCTGGCCTTCAGTAAAAAGTGTGTCAAATGTCCACAAACACTAACACTATGGATCCCCTGTCCCCTCGGTAGGACCAGTGGCAGAGACAGACATTCTGCACCGTGGACAGTGACCTCCGGTCCACTTCAGCACCTGTTTTTATGGACAGCTGGGAAGCACATGGCAGAGGAGTAAAAGCCAGAAACAGCCACAGCTGCCGACCATTCTCTGGCCCTCCTGCAGCCAACCAGCCCTCATCCAGCTAGAGATAAAACGAGTCTGAGCGAGGAAGGGGTATGAGCTGCAGCTGTACACCTGCTTTCACTGTGTGCTACGTTATATTATGTGCTCCTTTTCCTCTCATATTTAGAAATTGATACCCGCACGAACTGGTTTTGTTTCCCCCGGCTAATTTGATTTTGGATGCTGTTTCCATTGAACTTTTCCTGAGTTATCTGCTACCTTGGTAGATGTGTTGAGGACCATACAAATGCTCCCAGGAGCCTTCCACCAGCTCTTGGCATCAGTGTCTTTTTGTTTCTTGCACCAGAGGGTTTTCCCACAGCACAATACAAGTGGGTGTGTGATCCATCTCTTATACAACAATATATCTGAGAAAGCATCCTTGGCTAAGATACCCAGACCCTATTTACACCTGGCAATGTCATGCACTCGATACCTGGATTTGTTATAATAAACAATCCAATCGGGCACTTTGCATTAACTCCTGGTATTTATGTGTTCTATTGGTCTGCATTCATCTGCATTGTAATCGGATTTTATTTTTCCATACGACTATAAAAACAAATGAAGTGGATAGGAAGGTGGAAAGTATGTCTATTATCAAAAATGATGGTCAAACAAATCATCAAATACTTTCCTCAAATGAGTCCTTATAACAACTGCTGTGAATGGACTGCTGTGGAGCAAGCGGTTCATGGCAGATTTTGGCGAGTCTGAGTAAATCGCAACCATCAAACTGAGTCGCAGTGAGTTTATCTATTGGCTGTTGGGAGGTTTCTGCCCTCTTGGTGGTACTATATTACCAATGCAAGCACACTGTAGGGATTACTAGTTGTATCTGGCTGAGATCAAATCATAATGAATGACTGCAGTCCCATAGCACTTTCCTAGTCCTCCCGCACAAAGCCTTTTACAATGAAACAGCAGCATCACAGTATGAGTGGCTTCGGTGGGAATCAAACACCTAACCTTAGCATTATTAGTGCCATGCTTAAAGAATAGGCTGCCATAACACGTGTTGTGCTGCCAACTCAGCTGCACAGAATCACATAATACAAGCAAGGCTACCTCCAGAAGGAGTATGGCAGATCTGGTCACATCCCGATAGCCATTTATGTTGCGTGTGTTTACACCTTGCATTCATGTGTGTTTCCACTTATCCAGAAACTGTATCCAGATATTGATCATATGATAATGCTGTGTGTAAATGGGGACTGTGCCTTTAGTGGCTCCAAGAAAACCCCATCCTAGCTCGCTGACCTTCAACCCAAGAAGATGAGAGGGCATGTTTCGCCTTGGGTGATTTATGAATTATGTTTAATACACCCGAGTCTAGCTTCAAGTATGCTGCAAATATAACCATCCATTATAACAACTTATTTATACAGCAGTAGGTTTCAAAATGCTGTCGCTAATAAAAGTGAATGCTGCTAGTGTGAGAAAACTGCATCGATTTCCTGTCCACTTTCAACTTTCTCAGGAATTTTCTTGATTCAGGAAAATTTACTGAAATGCAATACTGTTCATTCCTGAGGTGAAGTTTTCTCACCTTTTAAAGGAGTAGGGTTAGGGTTAGTTTTCAAGTTGGATGTTTTCCTTGTTAGCTCATGAATCCATAGGCCTCCTCATAAAGCCATACTTCGATACAGCAGGAATTTGCAAAATCCTTTCACCGACTTAGCCTGACCCTGAAGACAGATAATCCCAAAGTGAATTGCTGGGTGTTTAGTGGGTGAACATGCGGAAAAAGTTTAGTACGAATCCAGACTGGAAAATAAATGGAAACTGGAAAACTATTTTTTTTCAGCTCTTGACTTAATAATGGGTAGTTGTGTGCAAGCGTGTGTGTGTGTATGTGGAGGTATGATTGTATCTGCCTTTCTGTCTGCACACAAACTCACTGCACTGTGTGTATCTGTGCACATGCGAAACTGTATGCCAAATGCATGCATAATGTGCTTGGGTGTATTAGTGTGTCTAGTGCATAAGCCCACCAAAAAGCACCGTGTAGCTTCCGATGACTGATCTGCAACATCCAGAGTAGTCTGTTCTCCACTGCTGTCATGTTACATACTGCAGCCTCACAATCTCTGCAGCTGCAGCCATACAGGCCCGGAGCCCCGGTACAGTGGAGCTGCCACAGTCATATTTTCACATTAATGCCAGCTTGTCCAACACTGAAATGAAAATATGTGGGGTGTGTGTATGTGTGTGTGTGTGCCTGCATGTGCAGTGGAGGATTATGATCTCCTAAAGAAAAACAGAGCTATTTTCCACATTTCAGAGGTCTGTATTACATAAATGAAGAGTGTGGGAAGAGAAAAAAAAACATGGGAATGCAAGTTTTTGTTGTAAATCAGCTATACCTTCTGAATCAACAGACTTGAAAATGTATGCCACTCTGTGTGTGTGTGTGTGTGTGTGTGTATGTAAAGGTGAGCAAAGTGAAGGTAAATGTTCTCCACTGTGTATAAGAGCTAGCGATGTGCTATCTGTCTGTCTCTGCACTGTTTCCCAGTAATACTTATTTCATCATTTCACGGGGGCTCGATCTTCCCATGCTGCTGCCTTACACTGGTCTGTACCACAAGAATATTCTACAAAACCTAGTTCCTTTCCCATTGATCGTCTTTATTTATCTCTCTTATCTACTCCTCTCTTCCTCTTTATTTCTGCTGACACCACAACCTCGCACCTTCTTCCCAGCAGGGCACCGCTCTGAGGGAGCACAGAACATGCACCGCAGATGGCCTCCGCCTCGCCTTCACATCCAAGATAACTAATAGCCCCCACAGGATGAGGGGCCACTGAGGTGAGGCAGTGGACTTGGTGGGGTGAAAGAGAGAGAAGCTCTGGGGCATATGTCCTTTAACACGGCTTGTAAAAATTCTCTGCAGAGGCCAGGGCTTCGGTTGGCTAATTTACTCCATCTAATCTGGAGGGCATGCTACATGGGCTGAGGAGAGATTGAAGGACATGTGTGTTGCACACAAAAGAAGTGAGTAGGGGTGTCCAGGTGGCGTGGTGGTCTATTCCATTGCCTACCAACACGGGGATTGCCGGTTTGAATCCCCATGTTACCTCCAGCTTGGTCAGGCGTCCCCACAGACACAATTGGTCATGTCTGCGGGTGGGAAGCCGGATGTGGGTATGTGTCCTGATCACTACACTAGTGCCCCCTCTGGTCGGGTGGGGCATCTGTTCGGGAGAGGGGGAACTGGGGGGGATAGCGGGATCCTTCTACGCACTACGTCCCCCTGGCGAAACTCCTCACTGTCAGGTGAAAAGAAGCAGCTGCTGACACCACATGTATCGGAGGAGGCACGTGGTAGTCTGCAGCCTTCCCCGGACCGGCAGATGGGGTGGAGCAGAGATCGGGACGGCTCAGAAGAAGAGGGTAATTGGCCAAGTACAACTCGGGAGAAAAAGGGGGAACCCTCCCTCCCTCCCTACAAAAAGAAGCAGATGATTCGAAACCTTCCCCCCCCCCCACATGAACATAGTATAAGAGTGTCTTTTATGCACACTCAGTAATCCAGCTAAGGAAATCCCAGAAGTTGAATCAGTTCATCTGGACACGGCGTTTATCGAGAGAAACGTTAGCATGCGAGTCAGTAATGAAAGAACACATCAATCGCTCAGCAAGGTGGTGAGAATTATAGGAAGGACGTCTTATTAATAATAGGCGCTGTACACCGACTCTGCTGCACACAACCGAACCATGCAAGGTTTTGACCTCATGTGAAGGAATCACAAGAAAGGCCTGGAGCTACCGTATGGCAAACATTCCCTAAAAAAAAAACAAAAAAAACAAAAAAAAACAAAATAACAGCAATGCCACAACCTTGAGCGCTCCCGTCAAACAGTCAGATGAAGTCGGAGCATATACACACACCACTAAGCCTGTGTGAGGATATCACCTGGATGCTAATGAGCAAGCGCATACACCACCATGCTATATTTAAGCTACTTTGCCGAGTTCACGCTGAGTTTAGATACTTTCTTTTCTTTTTTTAAACACACACAGACGCACCAAACAAACACACAAAAATCCCATTTATGTGCCTATAATGCACACAGGTCTTTGTTTTTCCCGCAGAGCTCAAAAAAACTTGCCTTGTCTGATTTAGTCATGGTAGACTTGCAGAGCGAAATAATAAAAATCTAATTAAAGGCCAATAAGTTGTACTAGAAGAGTGACAGTACATGGGGTTGCTTCAGTCATGAAGAGATAGAATAGGATTCTGGCTCGGTAAAAAGGTGGCCAGACCGAGACTAATTGCATTCACCGACAATTGGTTCTGAATATTTATTTTTCCAAAATGCATCCTTCACAATTAGTATTCCAAATGAACAACATGGTGGCTGGCAAGTAAGTTTAATGTATATGTGTTCATACCAAAGCATGAAATTGAAAACAACACTTTTTGACTCCAGCACAATCTGCATTGCTGGCAGCCTGACATCCGCACAAAAAAAAAAAACACCCTCTCTCCTACGAGCAATTTAATTTTACCAAATACAATATTTTGAGGGGATTTTTTTTGAGTGCCCTAACACAATAATGGTTACCCTAATCATTCACAGTGGTATTAGCAACTAACATTCACAATTTAATGAACTACACATGGTTTAATCCGAGCTTTTAAACTGGTGTACATTAACACCAGTAGTAGCTGTGTTTTAACAGCTAAACCAGAGCTGCTCTGTTCAGACTGAGATGATGCTTGTTCGTTTAGAGTTCGCACCCCCCCTTTTTTTTCGCCCCAATTGCACCTGGCCAATTACCCCAACTCTTAAGAGCTGTCCCGGTCGCTACTCCACCCCCTCTGTCGATCCGGGGAGGGCTGCAGACTACCACATGCCTCCTCCAAAACATGTGGAGTCACCAGCTGCTTCTTTTCACCTGACAGTGAGGAGTTTCGCCAGGGGGATGTTATGCACGGGAGGATCACGCTATTCCCCTCAGTTCCCCCTCCTCCCCGAACAGGCACCCCGACTGACCAGAGGAGGCGCTAGTGCAGCGACCAGGACACCTACTCACATCTGGCTTCTCACTTGCAGTTACGGCCAATTGTGTCTGTAGGGACGCCCGATCAAGCTGGAGATAACAGGGGGATTTGAACCGGTGACCCTCATGTTGGTACGAAATTGAATAGACCGCTACGCTACCTGGACGCCCTAGAGTTAGCTTTTTGAAAGAAATTAAAGCCACTTTATTTGACATTACATTCTGACAATGAATTTGTCTATGCATTTAATCCATCCTATTGTATAGGAGCAGTGGGCAGCTGCAGCACCCGGGGACCAACTCCAGTTATTCTTTCCATTGCTTTGCTCAGGGGCACAGGCAGGAGTATTAACCCTAACATGCATGTCTTCTTGATGTTGGGAGGAAACCGGAGCACCCGGAGGAAACCCACACAGACACGGGGAGAACATGCAAACTCCACACAGAAAGGACCTGGGATGGCCTGGGGTTCGAACCCAGGACCATCTTGCTGTGAGGCAACAGTGCTAACCACTGGACCACCGTGCCAGTAGAATATGAAGCTCAGTGGAAACTCAGAAAAAGTGCATAATAACACAAGTTCAATGAAGAGACTTTGTATGACATACAAAGGGCTACATTCCTTAGCATTATTTTTGACAAAAAGAAACTATTTTCCTATTCTTGAATAGGACTGAGTCTGGCGCTCCATGGAAATGTGGGTGAGGATGCAGAAAATTTGCAGAACCACGTAGGTTCAAGAAAGTACAGACTTTGTGTGAAGTTAGGTTACATTATTTAGCAAATACTTTAGGCAGGTAGTAGTAGTAGTTTAGGCAAAAAGAAACGACTGAAAGTCCTTGAATAGGACTGTAATGTCTTAGATGCTAGTGTCTAGTGTCTAGTAATGCTAAGTTTTTTGTTGGATCCAGCGGTCATGATAAAAGCACCGAGCCGGGATGACATCATGCATATCTGATGAACAGACAGACAAAATAATAAATGCACATACAGAGAACTATACAGGCAGAGAGAGAAACAGAGCGGAGGGCAGGAGACGCTGAAGACGGGCACAGGGATAGTGCATTCATCATGAAAATAAAAAGCTTTTCAAAGAACATGGGGGAGTCTGATGGACCAAACAGGCCATTTTAGACTTTATCTTTGTGAATCCTTCAAAGAAAACAGCGAAAATAAAAAGAACTTTGTGAACCCACAGTGGCAAAACAAAGGCTAAAGAGATCTGTGTTTGAAAAGCCTGTTGACATTAAGGCACAATGCCCAGCGTCACGCTGCAGATGTTTGAGTTGTTTATTACTATGCCTTAATGCATTAAAGAAGACAAAAAAGGAATAGTAAACCAATCTTTAGAACGGATTAGAAAGCTTGTTTGAGAACATTACATTTTTTCCACCCAAAAACACACTCAGCTTGGCAGTTTTTTGGGGTGGAGGGCTGCTTATTCTCTCTTCCCTCTCTGACTGTTTCAGTTTGTTCAAGGATCCAGATTGTTGAATATCTCAGAACTTCATAAGCTTCCTCCGCTTGACCCTGATGTAAAAAAAAATTGCATTGGGTTGAACCATATACACGAAGACGATTTGACGATTGTGATGATCATTTACAATCCATTTCCACTAAGGGAATAATGTATTTAATGTAAACTATAAATACTGTTCAGATCTAATGTAGCACAAAAAAAACCCTCTGAGGAGTCACATGCTTCTCAGTGCTGCTGAGATAAAATCTGGCACAGTAAGGAAATCCATAAGATTCAAATAGTGTAAAGTTATCTATCCTCTCATTATGTTACTCTATCTTTGCCTTTCCAGGGTCACCGAGGTAGGGCTGAGGCCTACGCCAGCAGATGGAAAATCTGCAAGTCAGGGGATATGTGTAAAGGAAGCACCCAAAGGGTGTCCAGGTGGCATGGCGGTCTATTCCATTGCCTACCAACATGGGGATGACCAGTTCGAATCCCCGTGTTACCTTGGCTTGGTTGGGCATCCCTACAGACACAATTGGCCGTGTCTGCGGGTGGGAAGCTGGATGTGGGTATGTGTCCTGGTCGCTGCACTAGCACCTCCTCTGGTCAGTTGGGGCGCCTGTTCAGGGGGAAGGGGAAGGGGGAGGGGGAATAGCGTGATCCTCCCATGCGCTATGTCTCCCTGGTGAAATTCCTCACTGTCAGGTGAAAAGAAGCGACTGGCGACCCTACATGTATCGGAGGAGGCATATGGTAGTCTGCAGCCCTCCCCGGATTGGCAGAGGGGGGTGGAGCAGCGACCGGGATGGCTCGGAAGAGTGGTGTAATTGGACGGGTACAATTTGGAAGAAAAAGGGGGGGGGTCCCAAAAAATAAAAATAAATAAAGGAAGTACCCTGGAAAGGTAGCTAGCCCATTGCATGGACACACATTTCCTCACACTACCATTCACACCCGAAGGCAGTTCATCAGACACACAGATAAACTGAGCACACATGCAACCTAACATGTTTAAACCAAAACACAGGAGCATGTAAATGTAAGGAAAGAGTCAGCCACTGGGCTACGCTGTTGTATGATTCGGCACCACTACAAAAAAAAAAAACAGCCTGGGCTGAACCCCCCTCCCCCCAATATTTTATGAACTGACATTTGCTCAAACCATTCTTGTTTCAGGTTTACAGTCACTGCGACCTCCTTAATTGAGACACTGACATCCATTAACATTATTATTAGATGGCATTGAAATAAAAAAGGATGAAAGCACTGTAGTTAGTCACAGAATTAAAAAAGGTCCACGTCATTATTACTCCCACATCCAAATGTGGTAGCATGACATCTTCCATCAGTTCCTTACATACGTCACTAGATTTTAAGCCCAGCACCGATGAATAAGTAGATCTTGGCACTAAACACTGCCATGGTCAGGAGCTAAGCTATGATGTAAAACATGACACCAATACCCGGCAGACTGGTTGTCAGAGGGTTCATCCCTGTGCAGTATTATGTGCAGCACCAACACTGAGAAGGTTAAAGGGTTCCAGTTCCTATAAAGCTCAAGGCAGAGAGCACCCTACTGACCCTGCCAGAATTACAGATTTGATTTTCACTGGACACATCCATGTTGACAGTGCACTCTGCTGGGGTAAGGCTCTTTGTATCAATGTCAGCCAAGCCTCATGCAGTATGTGACTATATGTGTCAGTGGCTCTGAGTTAAACACGTTCACGGCTAAAAAAAGGTAGGCAATATCAAGTGTTATCATTTTCCACATAAATTTGTCTTTTTTTGCTCACATAAAATATGCAAAGGAGATGTTCAATGTCAGAAAGACCTAAGAGTATTTAGGAATATCAAGAATAAAGTACCTAAGATTCTGTGAATATTAACACATCTATATGTGGGTAAGGCAGTAGATGGGGATTTAGGGATTGATATTTCTCTTTCCCCCCCCCCCCCCCAAAATATGGAAAAAAACTAAAACATGTAACCATAACGATGGTGAATCAGTTATACAGTATTTATTAATTGTGTATTGTGTTGTTAAGAAACATATTAGCATACAAAATATGGAGATTAACCCAAGTATATAAAAAACTGAGGGACTTTATGATAGTAGTTGGAAATAAATGCAAAGTGTTGTACAGAGTACAATATCGTCTAATATTTTGTGCCAGTGTCAGCACATAATGGGAGACCCTTGAAATGTGTGATTATATTCTCATAGTCCATTGCCATCTGAGTAGTACAGTGCGTTGTCACATTCCCATCAGTCAAGCAGATCTTTGCCAGCTGAGGCAAAACTAAAAAGGATGCTTTCAGACTGGACTCTGCTTGCGGGCTTTTGCTGAAATATTCTTTATTTTATTTACACTGAGCTCTGTCCGACAGTATAGTGTTGCCTATATTGTGTTATTTTATGACTGAAAGTGACTGCAAGTATTCAGAATATCACCCTTAACCTTTAAAAGTCTAAAGAATATGTATTTGTGTTTTTGGGGTTCAGCAAGCAGATGTGAATGCCATACACCCAGTGCAATGCTACAGGTTTGAATCTAAAATGTGACCTTAGACATGTTATTAATATAAAATAAAGTTAGAAAAAACACACACACTTAAACATTTTAGAGGAGAGAGGGCATGATGTGTCAAAGATCATAACATGTCTGTCACTCTCCACCCTCCACAAAAAGCTAAAGCTGACATGCCACGAAACCCAAATTAGCAGAATACTAACATACTAAAACCTTAAAAATAAATAAAGCAATTATAATTTACAGCAACATCAAGAGCAGTTGGAAGTGAAATAAGATGAAATTAAAAATTTAAATTGCCCTAAGGATAAAAATGAGCTAGGCTTTAAAATGTTCTGCATGCTATTCCAGGTTGCAGGTGCACTGTGTGAAAATTTGGATTTTCCAAGCTCAGTAAAACAGCTGGCACCTGCAACGTAATCTAATCATTTGAGTGTCTTCGATAGGGGCCTGCATTAAAAGACAACAATGAAATAATGTAATGGTGTAAAAAAACAAAACAGTACGGACCTTATCAATAAATAGAGCCCAGTGTTTATCACATCTTGCAGAGAGAGAGGGACACCCAGCCTTAGCATACAGCTCACAACGATGAGTATTATAATTATCACCGGTAATAAATCTTAATGCAGAGTGATAAATAGTGTCCAAGGGCTTCACGGTCACAGCTGAAGCATGCATGTATAAAATGTCACCATAATACAATACTGATATAAAGGTTGCCTCAATAAGCGTCCTTGTACAATGCAGAAGAAAACATGTTTTATTCATATATAAAAGAAACCTATTTTTTTTCCTTAATTTGCTCACCAGATTAGTCATATGATATTCAAAAGTTATCTTCTCATCTTTCAAAATTCCAAGATACTTGTATGTAACTCTTTCAATATCATAATCAATATTTTTGGCTCTGGTGAAAAGCATGAGTTTAGTTTTATCATTATTAAGAACTAAGTTATGCCTAAAATTGTCCCTAGGTGTGAATGTGTATGTGTGTGTGTGTGTGTGTGTGTGTGTGTGTGTGTGTGTGTGTGTGGGCCCTGTGATGGAGACTGGCAGCTTGTCCAGGGTGTTTATCCGCTTGCCGCCCAATGACTGCTGGAATAGGCTCCAGCATTCCCATGACCGTGAGTAAGGATAAGCGGTTTGGATAAAGAATGAATGAACAAATGAAGTTATGGGTATTGTGTGCAACTTTTAAATCAGTAAAGCAGTGATGAAAGGCTTTAACAGCAGAATGTACAGTATCGGCATTGCAGTACAAAATAGTATTGCCAGTATAAAGATGAATATTACACCTAGTTACAGAAAATATCATCTATATACAGAGTGAACAGAACAGGGCCCAGGATTGAGCCTTTAGGTACACCTTTTGTAATATGCCCAAACTCAGATGTAACGTTTCCAATAGCCACACACTGTTGTCTGTCAATGAGGTAACTCTAAAACCATTTATAAGAAATTTCATTAAATCCAATATTATGAAGCCTTGTTAAAAGAAATGAATGATCAACTGTATCAAATGCCTTCAAAAGATCAATAAAAAGAGCTGCACAATGTTTCTTTCTGTGCAAACCCAAAGTAATGTCATTTAAAGTAAGAGTGGCGGCAATAACAGTGCTGTGCTTTTCTCTAAAACTCAATTGGTGTATGCTTAGATATACACCAATCAACATACACATAAAACATGAGAAAAGAAGTAAAAGAAGTTGGCAATAGTAACAGCAATAATAATCATATATAAAACAAAGCAGTTAAATGTAGATTGAAAAATATTCACAACTGAATTAGCCAGCAAAATAATGAGGTGAGTTGTACATTGTAAACCAGATAAAAGAAGTGGCTTTTATGGTTTGTCTTATATTTTTTCCAGAGGGTTTGCTATCATAATGTAAATGGGAAACTAGATGAAAGATTATTAGGTTATACCTATCTGATACAAATTCCTTTACTGTCCAACAGTTTATGCTCAAGCTTAAGAGAGACGTGGCTAGGTTAGTGACAATCCCAAGGCCGTGGCGCAATTATGACAGATTTGTCACCTCTGTCTACACTTTGAATACCCTTTGCAAACAAATGACTTTTCTCAATACTTTTTTTGTTACTGGTGTATTTAGGCCAACAGCTAATCCATGAATATAAAAACATAAGCTTTGGTAGTTGCTAAATTAATCTGTTACTATCAGGCAGGACTTTCTCCTAAAAAAAATGATGCAGCACTTAGAATTTCACATAGCAGCCAAATGCAGAGGATTAGAGCAATTAAGTTTGAAGAAGCAAAGTTGTTGTGGGTAACAGGCAGATATGGCAGACCAAGCGTGTAGAAGACCTCTATCAACAGATGGTACAACATCAATTGCTCAAACACAAGTTGATGGTCTGTTTTTGTTTTTGTTTTTATATTTGGTGGTGGGAAGGTACTGACATAACAGCACCGGCCAGTCCGTTTCATTACAAATGAAGGGATTTGGAAGTGTTTACACACAGCTGCAGTTACCAGTATCACCATGGGTGTCAGTCATAGACTGATTATAAGACAATGGGCCCCTGGGCACAGACAACAAAATGCCTCTCCAGCCCCAAGCACAGGTACACTGAATTAAAGTAAAGGCTATTAACAAATACATAGCCTAAAACACCAGTGACAGCAAGCATTTATTGACACAAATGACTGAGTCTTTCAAATTTGCAGCAAGAAAAGAAGTTAATAACAGTGACTGCTGGCTTAGGGGACCCTGACGCCTTGGGCCCCTGGGCCTGTGCCCGGTAGGCCCATTCATTAATCCTTCTATGCCGTCAGTTGATTAAAAAAATGTCAACCCTGGGGGTGTCCGGGTAGCGTAGCGGTCTATTCCGTTGCCCACCAAAACAGGGATCCCCGGTTCAAATCCCCATGTTACCTCCGGCTTGGTCGGGCATTCCTACAGACCAAATTGGCTGTGTCTGCGGGTGGGAAGCCAGATGTGGGTGTGTGTCCTGGTCACTGCACTAGCACCTCCTCTGGTCGGTAGGGGGCGCCTGTTTGGGGGGTGGGAACTGGGGGTAATAGCGTGATCCTCCCATGCGCTACGTCCCCCTGGCAAAACTCCTCACTGTCAGGTGAAAAGAAACGGCTGGTGAATCCACATGCATCCTTCAATGCATGTGGTAGCCTGCAGCCCTCCCTGGATTGGTAGAGGGGGTGGAGCAGTGACCGGGATGGCTCGGATGAGTGGGGTAATTGACTGGATACAATTAGGGGGGGAAAGCGGGGGGGGGGAATAAACCTGAGGATTGAAGCCATAATATTTCCTACCATGGTATATCTTACCATTGATGCTTATTGTGCCGATGTTTTGCACTTGCATATTTCAGACATGCCTAGAAAATTTGACCTACACGCTTTTTGATAGTCTTTGTCCTAAGCAGCTCACTGGGTAAAGAAGGAAGTGCCACCTTTCTTTACTTAAAAATGATGCACGACAGTGAGGTATTTTTGGAGTGAGGCAATTACTGAATGACATGATTAATTATCAAAAACCCACTCCAGCTCATCCCACCTCATTGGTGTATTACACACACCTTCTTGGCATGTTAAGCTGTGGGCTGTTCTTTTACTTCTAATAGGGTTGGAAAAGAATTGGCAGAGGAACAGTAACTCTCTCCTTCTCTCTCGCTCTCTCAGTCGGCCTTTCTCTCTTTCTTTCAACATGTTTAGGTATCTTTTTTCACTACTCATTTATTTGGTAAAGTGCCATTTCCGTTAGTTCCATCACCACTTAATTGCCAGCGATTGAGCAAGAAATCCCTACGCTTGATACCTTTCTAAGTGAGCATCTAATTAGGCTGCATCTCTGAACAACAAGGCGTCCATGGAAAAGCCCGCCGTCCCGGATAATGACAATGCCAAAACACGGACGAGTGAGGGCACAGGATCGAACGAGTTAGCCCAGAATTAGTAGTGAATAAAATGTAGTCATTCTCCCTCTCATACAACTGCCAGAGCTAATGTTTAAATGGTGATTTGCCTTAAGGTGCCCAGGAGGCATCCTGAGGGAGAAAAGCGAGGACAGGATGTGAGTACTCTTTTTGTGTTAAGATCATCATGGGTAAAAAAAACAAAAAACAAAGATGAGCACACGCACAAACACACATCAGTGCACCAAGTCACATACACACACACACACACACACACACACACCTGACACAACCATGACAAAGAAAAAAGAAGTGATAGCGAATAAATAAAAAGGAGCAGCCATTATGTGGGAAAGCTGGGCTCTCCAGTGCCTGTCCAGGGAGAGGCGTTCGGCGAGCGAGGGCACTCTCATCAGGGTTGCCATCAGTGCTGTTTGGGAGCCAATCAAGCAAGTTTGGTGTTGAAAGCAGGTGAGGGGAAGAGAAGCGAAATGAGGGGATGGGAGAGGGGGACAGCTAGGCAGAGGGACAGGTCAGGAGGAGAAAAGAGACAGGGAGCAAAGAGAGAGAGAGAGAGAGAGAGAGAGAGAGAGAGAGAGAGAGAGAGAGAGAGAGAGAGAGAGAGAGAGAGAGAGAGAGAGAGAGAGAGAGAGAGAGAGAGAGGGTGAGAGGCAAAGAGAAACGTGGGGGGGAGACAGGTAGATGGATGGTAGTAAAGGACAGAGCAGTGAGAGAAAAGGGAGAGATAAGGAAGAGGAGAAGAAAAGGGGGTGATGACAGCAGGAAAGAAGAGCACATGTTCTAGCCCTTGTGTCATCCACATATTCTGTATACTGCTCTTGTCTTAAGGGTAATTTATAACCCGCCTTCCTTAAACCTCTAAACTTAATTTACTTTTAAACCCCAAATCTATGTTGCACAAAGAAATAACCTGTCATTCATCACAAACCTTGGGACTATCTGGGTTTTTCCTCTTCACAGTGCAGAAAGACTGCATTTAATCAGTGGACACCACTTATTTATATTACAACACACCTGTCATACTTGTTTTCTTTTTTATAATTATTATTGCTTAAGGTACTGCATAGGTGCAAAAATCAACTTTTTAGCTAGCGATAGCACTTGTATAGCCTAAGAAAGTAACAGAAATGTGCAAAAAGTAGTTTTTGTCTTGGGGTCAAACATGACCCCGAGACAACGTTAGTACCCTAGTGGTGTACAGCTTTCATGGAAATATGAGCAAAAGCAATGTTTCACTTGTTCTAATGTTGGGTTCACTCTTGGAAAAGTCATCAAATCTCAGGTTGAAAAAAAAAAGAAAAAGATCATTTAGAGTCTTTTCTCTGCTGCTAAACAATGTTATGGGTCATTTTTTGACCCGTAGCCAACAGAAGGGCTAGAGAAGTCACTTGAAGTCATGTTTTTTGCTTTGTTTTTTTTTCCCGCAAAGCCCTGAATCCCAGTTGCTGTCTGAAAAGGTTTTGCATTCACACTTAAGGACAAAGGGCATGTGTGGGATAGCTGTGAAAATAATGACAAGATGATTACTAGGTGGGTTGCAGGGTTTGGCCCATGAAAACTTGTGAAAAGTCAATCAAGAGGTTATAATGAAAATAAAATAAAACAAAATAAATGAATAAATAAGTGAATAAATGAATACTTCAAGCATCCCTGCGACCCTGAGAGCAGGATAAGCGGCACAGATAATGGATGGATGGTAAATAACTAAATGAATGAATCATTAAAGAGGTGGCATGTTTTAACCATGTTTTACATTCTCTGAGCTGCAAACGTGTTGGTTGGGTATGACCCCAGGATGGTAGAAATTAATGCCCTCATGATACATTTTAAAAATAAAATACAAGAAGCACCACATAGTTGCATTAAGGAAGAAAAGCTATGCTTCTTCTTAAATCAGGTGCAAAACGGACATTATGATCAACCCCCTGCAAAAAGACTCCAAGACCCATGAGATGTAGGGGGCACATGGGGGGTCGAGTATGTTAGACCAATAGAAACGTGAGGTGAGTAGAAAGTCAACATGCCAGCATTAGCCAACTAAACTCACACATGCACAAAAATGAGTGGTTATAAGACCTAACTCTTTAAGAGCAAGTGGCAACAACATGAGTGTGCTACCTTGAATGAATGGCTTGAAGACGCTTTGACCTGGCAGTCCCTAAATACAGGAAGTCAACACTTTCAAGTCAATCACAGTCATTCGACGAAGCTGGTGAATAAATGTTGAAAGCTCCACAGCTGACCGGAAGTTCTCACCACAGCGCATTCTCTGAGCAGAGGTTGTTTCCATGACAACATGAGAAGACTAAGGAGGGAGGAGGAGGAGGGTGGGGGTGTGATATGAGGTGTGTATGTGTGTGTGTGGGGGGGGGGGGGGTAAGTGTACTTGTGTATGCTGTGAAACATGTCTGTTCCACTTTGACATGTATTGGATGAATGTATTGATTGTATTGGCAGTGGGAGAGAGACAGACACAGAGAGAGAGACACAGACAGAAACAGAGAGAGATAGCCAGACAGACAGACAGGGAGAGAGAGAGAGAGAGAGAGAGAGAGAGAGAGAGAGAGAGAGAGAGAGAGAGAGAGAGAGAGAGAGAGAGAGAGAGAGAGAGAGAGAGAGAGAGACATACAGACACAGGGAGAGACAGGCAGACAGACAGGGAGAGAGAGAGAGAAAGACAGACAAACACAGAGAGAGACAGAGAGAGAGAGAGAGAGAGAGAGAGAGAGAGAAAGACCGACACAGAGAGAGACAGAGACAGACAGACAGAGAGAGAGAGAGAGAAATGGAGTGAAGTCAAGCAAGAGAGGCTGCAAGGGACAGTGAAAGAAAGAGGGGACGCAACAGAGATGGAGACCAAGGTGGTGAGAGAGAAAAAGAGGGAGTGGACAGAATAGGAGCATGAGAGACATTGGTCGAGGCAGCATGAGCAAGAGAAAGAGATGAAGAGAGAGAGAGGTGAGCCTGGCCCGATGTGTTGGAGATTTAGGGCTTTTGGAACAGTCAGTTTGTTTGTATGGGGGCAGAAATACACTGCTCCAAAAAATAAAGGGAACACCTAAAAACACAATATAGACCTCGATGAATGAAATATTTCAGCTGAAAATCTTTATTTATTAGACAGAGGAATGTGTTTAGAGCAAAATAACCTTAGAATGATCAATGGAAATCAAAATCATTAGCCCATTAAGGTCTGGATTCAGAATCATACTCAAAATCAAAGAGGAAAATGAGAACATAGGCTGATCCAACTTCTGTGGAAATTCTTCAAGACGATTCAAAATGAGGCTCAGTAGTGTGTGTGGCCTCCACGTGCCTGTATGCACTCCCTACAATGTCTGGGCATGCTCCTGATGAAATAGACGGATGGTCACCTGAGGGATCTCCTCCCAGACCTGGATCAGGGCATCGGTCAACTCCTGGACAGTCTGTGGTGCGACATCGCGTTGGCGGATGGTACGAGACATGATGTCCCAGAGGTGCTCGATTGGATTCAGGTCTGGGGAACGTGCAGGCCAGTCCATAGCATCAATGCCCTCGACATACAGGAACTGCTGACACACTCTGGCCACATGAGGACGAGCATTGTCATGCATGAGCAGGAACCCAGGGCCCACTGCACCAGCATATGGTCTGACAATGGGTCGGAGGATCTCATCCCGGTACCTAATGGCAGTCATGGTACCTCTGGCTAGCACGTAGAGGTCTGTGCGGCCCTCCAAGGATATGCCTCCCCAGACCATCACTGACCCACCGCCAAACCGGTCATACTGGAGGATGTTGCAGGCAGCAGAACGTTCTCCACAGCGTCTCCAGACTCTCTCACGTCTGTCACATGTGTTCAGTGTGAACCTGCTCTCATCTGTGAAGAGCACAGGGCGCCAATGGCGAATCTGCCAACCAAGATGTTCTCTGGCAAAGGTCAATCGGGCTGCACGGTGTTGGGCTGTGAGCACAGGCCCCAATTGTGGACGTCGGGCCCTCATACCATCCTCATGCATTCTGTTTCTCACTGTTTGAGCAGAAACCTGCACATTAGTGGCCTGTTGAAGGTCGTTTTGTAGGGCTCCGGCAGTGCTCCTCCTGTTCCTCCTTGCACAAAGGACCAGATAGCGGTCCTGCTGCGGGGTTGTTGTCCTCCTGCGGCCCCCTCCACGTCTCCTGGTGTACTGGCCTGTCTCCTGGTACCTCCTCCATGCTCTGGACACTGCTGGGAGACACATCAAATCTTCTTGCCACAGCACGCATTGATGTGCCATCCTGGATGAGCTGCACTACCTGAGCAACTTCTGTAGGTTGCAGATACCGCCTCATGCCACCTCTAGGGTGAGGGCACTAGCAAAATGAAAAACTAACCAAAGATCGGCCAGAAAAGATGAGGACAGGCAAATGGTCTGTGGCCACCACCTGCAAATCCATTCCTTTTATAGGGGTTGTCTTGCAAATTGTCTAATTTCCACCTGGTGGAAATTAGACAATTTATCAACAGGTGAAATTGATTCACAAATCAGTGTTGCTTCCTAACTGGACAGGTTGATATCTCAAAAGTGTGATTGACTTGGAGCTACATTGCATTGCTTATGTGTTCCCTTTATTTTTTTGAGCAGTGTAGATGGGTAGTGAGGGCAGTCTGATTTTGTGACAAAGTATGGTTCACACAAACAGCAAAACCATTTGACCTTTGTCAAAGTGTGGAGGGTGTGTATAAACCTGCATGCAATAGTACAACTTTTTTCTTTCTTTTAAGAACAGGGAGGCAACAAAGTTAGTTTTGCTTGGGTGCATGGTAACATGGGCTTCCGTTAACCAAAACTATATAAAAAAAAAAAAAAAAACTAGAAGAGTGCACTCAATAGAAAGCAGATTCCCACCAGGCGTATCTCTTTTTCTCCAGTTCTTGGATTTAGGAGACAAACCAGCTGAGGAGTTAGCGCACAATTGCGGTAAACAGATTTTTCAAAGGTTTTGAATCACCGGAACCACGAGAGGTCGTTGATCATACAGTCACAACTGTGTACAAAAATTATTAGGCTGACACGCCCAGTAGTATGAGAGATTAATGGACACACACACACACAGGCAGAAAAAACCGATGTTTTTTCTGCCATTATAAAACTTTTGCATAGCGCCCAAGTCGAGTGAACAGGAAATATATATATATATATATATATATATATATATATATATATATATATATATATATATAAAGTTTTCAATATGCAGTGCTCAAGCGAAAGAATCTAGCTAATAAAAACGTTTTGCCTGTCAGTCTGTGGATGTGCAGCCTGCTAGGCGGACTCTTTCCGAAAAGAAAAGGTTTGCGATGCGACCATTTTGGTCTGACCCCTAACCCTGTCTTTATTTTCATAATATAATAAAGTTGGGTAAACACGGGTAAGTTGGGTAAACACTGAACATACAACACTTCCTGTTTTGACTGCAACCTAAAAGAAGTTGTTCCTTTAACATTTAATCATTTTTTTTGGATTATAAAATTCTTCCAATAACTTTTGATTATGTCAGCTGCCCGATCCAGATCACCCGTCGATATTAATCGCACATGCGCACTGCTGACTTACATCGGGCAGCGACGGAGAGCGGCGTTGGTCGAGCGAGCTAGAGAGTGGATTAAGAGAGGGAGCGGCGATAGCGAGAACAAACGTTTTTGAAGGTTACTAATGTCCACAACCTTGAGAGGTTCTTCATCACACAGTCATAACTGTTAACAAAAACATTTTAGGTTTATAGATGCAGTATTTTGCGAGGTGAGCCACAGAAAGAAAGACACACACACACACACATACACACACACACACACACGACCAAATGCATAATCCGCTCCAGGCTATCTGCCTAATGGGGGTATAAAGGGGGGGGGGGGTTAAAGGAAATAAAACACTTATTTAAACTTCAAAAGAATAAAAATTGAAAGAAATTCCAAAAGTATGTAATGTGACGATTGTAACTGCGCATCACAAAAGTTTTGGAGATAAAGGCTGAACCCAGTTATTTCCAAACCGGTGTTTCTACCAAGAGTTCACAGGGAGGGCACGACTAAGAACACTCTGCCTCAATCAGATCACAATTTATAATAGATGGCTGTATAAATAACTTATAAAGGAGAGCCATGGAGAAAATGAGTCTGTACTCAGGGACAAACTCACACGTACATAGACAGAAGTACACACACAGACAAGAACACGCACATGAGCGCACACACACACACACAAAAGCGCTCAAAGCTGAAGCAAACAAAACAGCTGTCAATATCTGTCAAGCAAGAAAAAAGTGCAATAAAGTGCATTTATCAAAAATGCATGCACCATCTTAATGGGTCTTGTCTCCCGTGTGTGTGTGTGTGTGTGTGTGTGTGTGTGTGTGTGTGTGTGTGTGTGTGTGTGTTTGCGTGCGTGAGCGTGAGTGAGAGAGTGAGAGAGAGAATGTTTTCTTATTTGTCTACGGGCAGTGAACAGAAGAAAACAGGACTTCCTTTTACGGAGCTAAGCTTGCGTTTGATTTCCTTGCTGAAATAAAAAATGCATCATTTAAAATGGCCCATTGTAGTCCATATCGCCATTTTTTGCTATTAAACGGTTTCACTTTTAAAATTCCGGAAATAGCCGCTGCCGCAAAGTGGCAAAAAGGCTCAAGTGTAACGTGAACACGATGTGGAACAGTTTGATAAAACGACGCACAATGAATGAGAGGTAGGTATACTGTACACCTACCCAAACAATGTGTCTCTGTCCTTGAAAGCGGCGAATCAATTTACAGACATCTGAAAAAGAGATCTATGTAAACAGTATGGGCACGTATAACCACAGAAACAGCGCGTTGTCATCTGATGTGTCAGTGAACGCCATGCTACCGCCATGCTACCGTACACACACACAGTAAGTAGTCCTTGCTTCTTACTGCTAATTACTTCTTATGAAATATACATTGAAAATATGCCACATAATTAGAGTCTTGTGTAGCTGCTCTTTACGCTTTATGCAGTGGGGGGGGGGGGGGACATGGATTTTTAAGCCTCTTGACGGAGTCGAGGAACATTGGTTAAGACGTTAAAACGCCATCCCCACCGCAGCCATGTTTTCACGAGCGGGAACAAAGGGCATCGTTGATGTGCTGTGGAGATTCTGCAAGCGCACACGCACGCACACACGCATATGTGCACGAGCGTCCTCTTGGCCCCAGCGCCTCGCGGCTTGTGCAGTGGGTGGGACAGAACATCTTGAGGCATCGCTGTGCTAATTTCTTTCTGGCGATTACTTCAGCGATGCATCTCTCTGCCAATTAGGCACAGCTGTCTTAATCAAGTCATTTCCCCTGAACAGTCTTAGACCCACTTTTCTCATTAATTGTTTATGTGCAGAGGGAGGGTTGGGGGGGGTTTCGGGGAGGGGAAGGGGGGAAATCGGTCAGCTCGGAGTAGCTTCAGAAAACAGTGCTCATCCTATCAGGAAATGGCTGGCTGCTTTGAGTTCACCTGTGATCATCCACCTCTTCCTCTCATTTCCGATGTTCTATCGCTCCGTCTTCCTGTCCGTCCCTCAAGCATTTCAAGCCGCCCCCTCTTTCTCTTTCCTTTTCTCTCTTTCCGTATCTCTCTCTTTCTCTGAAGCTGAAACTGAAATAGAACTGAAGCTTGTGCTCTAAAAAAAAGAAGATAAACAAGATAAAAAATAAAAAAGATAATGATATAATAAATTTGATATAATAAAGTTTAACAAAAATAAAAATAAAAAGTTCATCGAAAGGGTGAACCAGCATGCAGTATAGAGGAACACACACACACACACACACACACACACACACACACACACACACACACACACACACACACACTGCATCTTCACTCACAAATCCATTACTGGGGAAGGTGGACGTTGTTCCTCTGCCTCCACTGAGTCTGTTCTGTGCCGCCCGGGTGGTGATGTGATATTATGAGTGCAGATCCAGCTCATGGGAGCACTAAAAGCAAACCCTGACCCTGTTGATCATCAATAATTCAGCAGAAATCAGGGTTACAACGAGTGCAACGCCGAGCAGCGAGCTGGGGAGACGCTGGTTTCCGACATCATAAAGTTTGTATAAGGCTGTGGCCACGATGTTAGCCGTCAGCATAGGGTTCGACATTAGCTCCATTATGCTGGTGAAAGTACGAGATGATGGGAGCAGGGCGGTGGGAGATACTGGTGGTGAGTCATGCTCCATTCTGGTTTTCTACATAGGCCCACCTTGCATGGTGCAAATGGAGCTGGATCCTGCTACGACAAGGCAACCAGGCCACCGTCACCTCCCTGCTCAGTTGGCTGACAGATTTACTGGCTGGATTAAGCGGGCACACAGTTAGCCAAGCCCGTTTAAAGCCAACATCTTGACTCAGAGAGAAACAGAGGAAGGAGGTAGAGAGGTACGAGGGAAAGATAATGACAGATTGGAAAACAAGAAAGAAACAAAGAAACAAAGAAGAAAGGTGTTCGGTGTGGTGTTCCCAACACAGAATATTAACCAGTGTGGGTTGGTTGGTTTTGAATGTGCACAGACCAATGTAATTGGTGCTGAATGTGGTGGAGGTCAGCTATTGGTTGTTCCTGAAGAGTATATAAGGCAGAATCGCCACCAGGGCGTTCTCTTGGTACTCCGCTCTACTCGGGATAGCTAGGTTGTTACAGCGTAAGAATAAATTCTACGTTACTGTCATAAGTCTGCCGTGTGCACTTTCCAGTTATCTACTTAAACAGTTTTAGAACAATATTAGTGTTTCATACACGACATTCGGGAAGCGTAGCAGTCTATTCCGTTGCCTACCAATACAGGAACCACCGGTTTGAATACCTAAAGACACAATTGGCCATGTCTACGGGTGGGAAGCCGGAGGTGGGTATGTGTTCTGGTCGCTGCACTAGCGCCTCCTCTGGTCGGTCGGGGCGCCTGCTCAGGGGAACTGGGGGGAATAGTGTGATCCTCCCATGCACTACTTCTCCTGGTGAAACTCCTCACTGTCAGGTGAAAAGAAGCGGCTGGTGACTCCACATGTATCAGAGGAGGCATGTGGTAGTCTGCAGGCCTCCCTGGATCGGCAGAGGGGGTGGAGCAGCGACCGGGACAGCTTGGAAGAGTGGGGTAATTGGCCAGATACAATTGGGGAGAAAAAGGGGGAAACAAAAAAAAAAAACAAAAAACAGAAAGAATAGATCAGAGACCTGATTTCCCAAATGGAAAAGAAAGACGGCGGTGCATGTTGAGAATCTAGGAAATAAAAGTCACACATCACTCTGGGATTATTATCTTAGTCCGTGTTAACGATCATATCAAAATTAAAGCATGACAGCAGATTCCCTTGACAGCTAGCAGCGGCTGACAGCTCATCAGTTCATGCACAGTACTGGGAGTGTCTTTAATGTTCACTTATGCATTAATTCAGATGAATCTAAATAACGACCAAAAAACAGAATCAAACATGGCACAGGCCTGCAGCTGAAAAATTCCACTAGTGACCAGTTGGATGAGTGTGCTGGCCACACTAGCGGGTTTGTCAGAGGTAGCCGGTAAAGCCATCCAAGACCAGCTTTGGCTGATTTGACTTGCTCTGTCTGATTACTCAAACAAAACCTAAAAAAAAAAGGGATGCTATGATGGCCATAAAAAACCTATGGCGTCATGTTGATATGAAAGCTTTGGTCATGTCAAGTCAGCAGCTCATTTAGCTTGTAACCAGCGAAAACCTCAGCCTGGTTAAAACTGTTTTGTTGCTGTTGTTTGAAATATCGCACAGGTTTCTCGGACTCTGTGCAAACGGAGCAGATATCCCAGTAGCAGAAGGCTGAGAATGGCGTGTGATGCTGCCAACCCTGATGTGTTACACCCAGATTACTCATCTATGGCGCTTGGAAAGGTGTTATAAAGTATGACGATTAAGGTGCCCTCTTTCATCCCAGAGTCCTTCCAAATACCATGCATGAGGTCCAGGAGAGGCGTTGTGAACCGATTCCTATGTTGCCGTGTGTTGCCTCTGACTGCTGTGATGAATAAGAAACTCCTCTGCAATCAGGCAATAAAGTACTATCATACTGAAAAAAAATTTTTTTTAAAGATACCATCTGAAACTACATATGTAGAGAAACGACCACCACAAAGCCATGAAGAATACTGCCAGACAGTGGTGATTAAAATGATCTTACACCAACAGAGGAAGAGAACGGTAGAAAACAGACATTTTACAATTAATTTTTTCCGCCTTTCTCTGCCCGGGTTCTCCACCAATGCGGCATTAAAACTATTTACATCCTAAACAGGGCAAGCTCTCGGTAGTTAAAAAAAAGGAAGATTTCTTATTAAGAGGTTTAACTCGAGCTGGATTTAGGTTCACCTCTGTGGTGATTTGCATTAAACAGGTGGCTCAGATTTGCATTTTTATGGAGTTTTTATGGCCTTCCTTTGCCCTTAACTCCCTTTGAACAGGCGAGGCAGTAGATAGGGATGTTAATTAAGTGGAATAATCTCTGCTGTTTTATTGTGTTATCCGTGGTAGTTTTTAATTGAAATATGGGCGAGATGTTAGCTATTGTGGAGTGGTATGTTGAATATATTCTTCCCAGTTCTAAACTGGTCAAATGAACGACTTGCCAAAAGAAGGTTCTGTAAGAATGGGAAACAGTATAAAAATAGACTGAATTGACATACCGTAAAGTTTTTTGTTTAGTCTCATGAGATACTTGTTCTAAATTGTTCAATTATAGACTCTGTTCAAGGTCATGGCAATCTCAAAATACGTTGTTCTGACAAAATTGATGCTGTATAAATAGAAACTTCTCTCTGTGGGAATATACAGGAAACCCTTCGGAAACCATGGACGAATCCATTTACCTCTGACACCAATCCAATTACAACACGGACCCCTCCACCAAGAAGAGCCACAATTTACTATCTACAACGCAATTTTTAATTTGGATAAATGATACATTTTGACTCCCCCATAAAGAAAACACTGTTTTGGTGTCTGGGGGGCATGGCGGTCTATTTCGTTGCCTACCAACATGGGGATCGCCAGTTTGAAACCCTGTGTTACCTCCGGCTTGGCCAGGCGTCCCAACAGATACAATTGACTGAATGTGTCTGTGGGTGGGAAGCCGGATGTGTCCTGGTCGCTGCAGTAGTGCATACTCTGGTCGGTCGGGGCCCCTGATTGGGGGGGAGGGGGAACTGAGGGGGAATAGCATGACCCTCCCATGCGCTACGTCCCCCTGGTGAAACTCATTACATTACAGTCATTTAGCCGAAACTGTTATCCAAAGCGACTTACAATAAGTGCCTTTAATGTCAGAAATCAAGAGAACTACTAGTCATCAGAGGTCATAAGTGCATCTAAACAAGCATCTAAGAGCAAAACCAGTGCTAAAGTAAAAGCGCAAGAAAGAGATTTTTTTTTTAATGAGTGAATACAATAAGTGCTAAGAACAAGTAACAGGGTAGTAGTTCTTGAAGAGGTGAGTTTTCAACCTGCGCCAAAAGATGTGCAGTGACTCCGCTGTCCTGACATCAGTGGGGAGTTCATTCCACCACTGTGGGGCCAGGACAGAAAAGAGCCGTGGGCGGGTCAATCGGCAGCAGGGGCCTCTGAGCGACGGGCAACCAGGCATTCCGAGGCAGCAGAGTGAAGTGGTCGGGTGGGGGGTGTAGGGCTCGATAATGGCCTGGAGATAGGAAGGGGCTGTTCCTTTCACTGCCCTGTGGGCTAGCACCAGAGTCTTACACTGGATGCGAGCAGCTACTGGGAGCCAGTGTAGGGACCATGAGGAAGGGGGAGTTGTGTGGGAGAACTTAGGGCAGTTGAACACCAGACGAGCTGCAGCTTTCTGAACAAGCTCCAGAGGTCTGATGGCCGACGCCGGGGCACCAACAAGGAGGGAGTTGCCGTAGTCCAGCCGGGAGATGACCAGAGCCTGGATGAGCACCTGTGCCCTCTCGTGGGTGAGGAATGGACGAATCCTCTTGATGTTATAGAGGAGAAATCTGCAGGAGCGAGCAAACGATGCAACGTTTGCAGCAAACGACCGTTGGTCATCCAGGATCACACCCAGATTCCTCGCAGTCTGGGTTGGCGTCACCACGATGTTGTCAATGGTGATGGCCAGGTCTTGGTGTGGGCAACCTTTCCCCGAGAGGAACATCAGCTCTGTCTTGTCCAGATGAGCTTCAGGTGATGTGTCGCCATCCAATCCGAGAAATCAGTCAAGCACGCAGCAATGCGTGTCTCTACTTGTGTGTCAGAGGGAGAAAAGGGACAAGATCAGTTGGGTGTCATCAGCATAACAATGGTAAGAGAGAAGTCAGGTGAAAAGAAACAGCTGGCGACTCGACATGTATCGGAGGAGGCATGTGGTAGTCTGCAGCCCTCCCCAGATTGGCAGAGGGGGTGGAGCAGCGACCGGGTCGGCTCGGAAGAGTGAGGTAATTGGCCAAGTACAATTGGGGAGAAAGAGAGGGGTGGAAATTTTGTATAAATGGAAACTTCTCTCTAAGGGAATTTACAGGAAACCCTTCAGAATTCATGGATGAATCCCTTTACCTCTGATACCAATCCACTTGCAACATGGACCCCTCCGCCGAGAGGAGGCCACAATTTACTCTCTACAGCACTGCTTTTAATGTGGATAAATCATACATTTTGACTTGCTCCTTAAAGAAAACACTGTTTTGTATTCTGGATAAACAAGTTGGAGTCCTTTATATTTGTCAAACAATCATGTCTCTCTACGGACCGGCAGCTTGAAAGCCAACATGTAAGACGCATTAATGTGTGACTGCCTGAATCAGACAGAAAGATGTATTATAGCGTAAAGCCGCCTGAGGTGTTAAGTCATATTCCACGGACATAGTCACTCCAGTCACTGGTATGAATATTCATGCATACACCTTTGATGCGAGCAAAGCCTGAGAACTCCTGCAGTGAGTTTAGACCAAAGTCTCTGCCTCAAATTCATTTGACTGCTTTCATTTCATATTCCTTGTTATTTTGATGGACCCTTACTTTTTAATCTTTGCTAAGAGGTTGGAGGGAGCGCAGGCATTCAAAAGGAATACTTGGACAGCTGCACAAATGCTTTAGAAGAGAGTCCTGAACAAGTAAGCGTCATTACACCAAAAGGAATTTGGATTTGATGTGATCTTGTGTATGAAGAATGAGCAATATTTTAACCCCAGCATCAACATGCAGAGAAGTAGATTAATGACATGAAACTTTCTAAAGCCGGACTGAAACAGTGACAAAATTCCATCCCCCCCCCCCCCCCCCCAATTGTATCCAGGCCAATCACCGGTTGCTGCTCCACCCCCTCTGTCGATCTGCGGATGGCTGCAGACTACACATGCCTCCTCCGCTACATGAGGAGTCATCACCAACCGCTTCTTTTCACCTGACAGTGAGGCGTTTCACCAGGGGACGTAGCATGTGAGAGGATCACGCTATTCCCCTCAGTTCCCCTCCCCCCTGAACAGATGCCCTGAATGACCAGAGGAGGCTCTACTGCAGCAACCAGGACACACACCCACATCCGGCTTCCCACCCACAGACATGGCCAAGTGTGTCTGCAGGGACGCCCAACCAAGCTGGAGATAACACAGGGATTCAAACCGGCGATCCCTATGTTGGTAGGCAACAGAATAGACCGCTATGCTACCCGGATCATTTTCTTTATATTATTTTTTCATTATTATTCAGTTTGTGTATTTACAGACAAGGTATCACCACTCCAGAACAAGGACAAAGTGGATATAAAAAAACCAAACAAACAAAAACCAAACTCTTATTCTCCGCCTCACCCGCCCCTACATAGTGTTTAGTCAGGATAAAATGACAGAAAAACTCCATAGGTTTATAATTAGTCTAAACATGTACTGGCGTACAACATGAATATGTATTGTCATGTACATACGGGGAAAAAAAAAACAACATTGGGAGTTGAGGAGGTCCTAGGCCACTGACAGTTAATGCATTCTGTACTTCATAATGGACATGCTGCCCCTACTAAATGAATGAAAGTCACTTTATTTGACATTGTATTCTTACAATGAATTTGTTCTCTGTATTTAACCCATCCTATTGTATAGGAGGAGTGGGAAGCTGCAGCGCCTGAGGACCAACCCCAGTTCTTCTTTCCATTACCTTGCTCAGGGGCAGAGACAGGAGTATTAACTCTAATATGCATGTCTTTTTGGTGGTGGGAGGAAGACGGAGCGCCCGGAGAAAACCCACACAGACAAGGGGAGAACATGCAACCTCCACACAGAAAGGACCTGGGACGGCCTGGGGTTCGAACCCAGGATCTTCTTGTTGTGAGGCAACAGTGCTAACCACTGAGCCACTGTGCCCTCATACTAGCCAGCGACATTACAAAGCAAGTCATCAGGGACAACTGGACACTCTCATTCATTAAAAAAAAAAAAAAAAAAAATCACTCCATGCTCCGGCCAAAGCCAACATAATACTATGGTAGCCTATCACAACAATTTCAAGTGGTTTCAAACGGTAGCGTCATTTGATTGCTGTGCACAGCATTATGTTGGCTTGGGGTAAACAGTGGAGTTCTCTTTTGAAATGAGTTATCCAACTGCACCTGCTGAGTTGCAATGTAGCTGGCCAGCAGGAGCTGTGTATCCAGTAAGAAGTACAGGATGGATGAATGTGGAAATGAAATCTACCCACCAACAAGTAATGTTGCTGGTGGATAGATTTAACACACACACACACACACACAAAAGTCATTAGCGTCAACTAGTGGAGTGCCCGTTCGGGTGTCATCCCCCCCTCCGACCACAGTGTGGGTTGTAATGGCAGTGCGGTGCTGTTTGTACGGTTGCCAAGGAAAGATTGTCCCTTCATTGTATGTATGTATGTCTGTCCTCAATTTTTCTCGACAACCACTAATCCAAATGACATCACACTCAATACTGCACTTCCTTGGGTTCTCAGCAATACAACCGCCAAGTGTGAAGTTGATCGTATGAATGGCTGTCGAGAAAATCGAAGGACAGACAGATTCCTTCAATTAGATTAGGTTGTTCTTTGAGGTGCAGGTGATTCTTTAGACAAATTAAATTATTTTTGGGGAAACATTCGAAGTGACAGAGATGCTGAAACTTGAAAGATATCCTTCCCCTTTTTACAACGTTTTTTTTAACTCATGCTGTACAACTTTTATGTTGTGGATTTAAAATCTTCCCGCAACCAAAAAAGAAGAGAAAAAAAAAGATAAACTAACATTTCCTGGGTAGAGAAGGGAAGGGAAAATAGACTCTCCAGCTTCTGGTACTTGCAGCATGCCCAACCAATGTGTTGTACCTTCCCTACATATAACATACATGCACACATCAAGACAAATACAGGGACATGTAGTACACACATATGCACCTATTATAGTTGCTGGCACACCCACACACACACATGCACATGGATGCACACACACACACACAGGTATTCAAAAATACATAAACTTAAACATATAAAGCTACTATAACACACCCAGTGGACAATAGCTCACCATGAAGGAGCCCATGGCCCAGAGGAGAGAGAGGCAGAGGTCCCAGAGGAATGAGGTGGGAGGATGGAAGAAGGATGAGCTGAGTAAACAACCCCATCAAATGGCACATCTTTTAAGTCCCCCTTCTATCTATTTCTCACGCACAATATCTCTCTCTCTCTCTCTCTCTCTCTCTCTCTCTCTCTCTCTCTCTCTCTCTCTCTCTCTCTCTCTCTCTCTCTCTCTCTCTCTCTCTCTCTCTTCTCTCTCTCTCTCTCTCTCTCTCTCTCTCTCTCTCTCTCTCTCTCTCTCTCTCCTCTCTCTCCTCTCTCTCTCTCTCTCCTCTCTCTCCTCTCTCTCTCTCTCTCTCTCTGTTCCAATTTCTCTGTCACATTCCCCGATACTGTATTTCCCTGTCATGTTATGTATCTTTGTCTGAGTGTATCTTCCCCGCTTGTACTCTCAATCACCTGCTCTTGCCTTTCTTTCTCAATTCCCCCCTCTGCCAGTGTCAGTTGTCTGCTCATTTTAAATAATTCCTCATGACTTGTCAGAAATGAAACCTATGCTAAGATGAATAGTGCATGATTGATTGACATTTGGATATGACTTTATTAATAGCCCCCCCCCCCCGAAGAGAATGGTAATCGAGAAACACTGACTGAGGAGGAGATGGCACATGGAGACAGGGAATAAGGAACAACTCAACACTCAAATTTAACATGAGATTCAAAAGGAATGAAAAGTTGGATCCTCAAGAATACAAGACAAATTACATGGAAAACATAACTGCAAGGTTACAATTAAAAACAGATATATTTTTGACTATATGGTCCCTAATTATTTCATATTTTATCAATTGATCTGAAAGACGAGATAGTGACAAAATTCTTCGAGATCTCTTTTCTCCTCATTTAAATGTGAACACTATGTGTCTTTTTTTTTCTTATATAATGTATATGTACTTGTTATCTGTGTTCATGGACGAATGTCACTACTCATTCCTGTTTCCATTTTCTTTTTTTCTTTTTTGAGAAGAGGAACTATATATCGACATTGAGAGTATGCTGAAATCCACGGACTGCTTCTTAAGACATCTATGTATGTGTTGTGTATTTGAACATGCGACTGTACTGTATAACTGCACCTGATAAACTTAAATAAAGAGAAGTAAAAAAAAAGAATAAAAGAGAAAGTTTGGAAGCTGTTGACCCAATGACAGCTGTATCGCTGGTTTTAATGATCCCAGACAGACAGCAAAAGTGGGGCGTTCGGGTGGCATGGCGGTCTATTCCGTTGCCTACCAACACGGGGATCACCCGTTCGAATTCCAGTGTTACCTCCTGCTTGGTCAGGCGTCCCTACAGACACAATTGGCTGTGTCTGCGGGTGGGAAGCCGGATGTGCGTATGTGTCCTGATCGCTGCACTAGCACCTCCTCTGGTTGGTCGGGGTGCCTGTTCGAGGGGGCAGGGGAACTTGGGGCAATAGCAGGATCCTCTTATGTGCTACGTCCCCCTGGTGAAACTCCTCACTGTCAGGTGAAAAGAAGCGGCTGGCGACTCCACATGTATGGGAGGAGGCATGTGGTAGTCTGCAGCCCTCCCCGGATCGGCAGACAGGGTGGAGCAGAGACCAGGACTGCTCAGAAGAGTGGGGTAATTGGCCAGATACAATTGGGGAGAAAAACGGGGGGGGGGGGGGAATTCCCCCAAAAACAAAAACGGCAGCAAAAGCAACACACTTTCACCTCCACAGGCTCTCCAAGGCGTCCAGGGTTTGGTTATATTGTGAACCATGCAAATAAACTGGCAAACTAGAAAATATCTAAGATTTT